>NC_134825.1:8007843-8256659 GCF_004210375.1 Tachypleus tridentatus | reverse complement strand
GACAATAAAGGATATTACAACCAGAATTTGAAACAATAAAAACGTTACTATAATAATGTGGAAGAACAATAAATATTACCACCATAGTCTGTGACAATAAAGAATATTACAACCAGAATTTGGAACAATAAAAACCTTACTATAATAATGTGCAAGAACAAAGAATATTACCATCATATTCTGTGACAATAAAGAATATTACAACCAGAATTTGAAACAATAAAAACGTTACTATAATAATGTGCAAGAACAAAAATATTACCATCATAACCTGTGACAATAAAGGATATTACAACCAGAATTTGGAACAATAAAAACATTACTATAATAATGTGCAAGAACAAAGAATATTACCACCATAGTCTGTGACAATAAAGGATATTACAATCAGAATTTGAAATAATAAAAACGTTACTATAATAATGTGGAAGAACAATAAATATTACCACCATAGTCTGTGACAATAAAGGATATTACAACCAGAATTTGAAACAATAAAAACCTTACTATAATAACGTGCAAGAACAATAGAATATTACCATCATAATCTGTGACAATAAAGGATACAACAACCAGAATTTAAAACAATAAAAACGTTACTATAATAATGTGCAAGAACAAAGAATATTACCATCATAATCTGTGACAATAAAGGCTATTACAACCAGAATTTGAAACAATAAAAACGTTACTATAATAATGTGCAAGAACAAAGAGTATTACCATCATAGTTTATGACAATAAAGGATATTACAACCAGAATTTGAAACAATAAACACGTTACTATAATAATGTGCAAAAACAAAGAATATTACCACCGTAATTTGTGACAATAAATGATATTACAACCAGAATTTGAAACAATAAAAACGTTACTATAATAATGTGCAATAATACTATAATAATGTGGAAGAACAAAAATATTACCACCATAGTCTGTGACAATAAAGGATATTACAACCAGAATTTGAAACAATAAAACGTTACTATAATAATGTGCAAGAACAAAGAATATTACCATCATAGTCTGAGACAATAAAGGATATTACAACCATGAATTTGAAATAATAAAAACGTTACTATAATAATGTGGAAGAACAATAAATATTACCACCATAGTCTGGGACAATAAAGGATATTACAATCAGAATTTGGAACAATAAAAACGTTACTATAATAATGTGCAAGAACAAAGAATATTACCACCATAGTCTGTGACAATAAAAGATATTACAACAAGAATTTGAAACAATAAAAACGTTATTATAATAATGTGGAAGAACAATAAATATTACCACCATAGTCTGTGACAATAAAGGATATTACAACCAGAATTTGGAACAATTAAAACCTTACTATAATAATGTGCAAGAACAAAGAATATTACCATCATAATCTGTGACAATAAAGGATATTACAACCAGAATTTAAAACAATAAAAACGTTACTATAATAATGTGCAAGAACAAAGAATATTACCACCATAGTCTGTCACAATAAAGGATATTACAACCAGAATTTGGAACAATAAAAACATAACTATAATAAAGTGCAAAAACAAAGAATATTACCACCATAGTCGGTGACAATAAAGGATATTACAATCAGAATTTGAAATAATAAAAATGTTATTATAATAATGTGGAAGAACAATAAATATTACCACCATAGTCTGTGACAATAAAGGATATTACAACCAGAATTTGGAACAATAAAAACCTTGCTATAATAATGTACAAGAACAAAGAATATTACCATCATGATCTGTGACAATAAAGGATACAACAACCAAAATTAAAAACAATAAAAACGTTACTATAATAATGTGCAAGAACAAAGAATATTACCATCATAATCTGTCACAATAAAGGATATTACAACCAGAATTTGAAACAATAAAAACGTTACTATAATAATGTGCAAGAACAAAGAGTATTACCATCATAATCTGTGACAATAAAGGATATTACAACCAGAATTTCAAACAATAAAAACGTTACTATAATATTGTGGAAGAACAAAGAATATTACCATCATAATCTGTGACAATAAAGGACATTACAACCAGAATTTGAAACAATAAAAACGTTACTATAATAATGTGCAGAACAATGAATATTACCATCATAATCTTTGACAATAAAGGATATTACAACCAGAATTTGAAACAATAAAAACGTTACTATAATAATGTGCAAAAACAAAGAATATTACCATCATAATCTGTGACAATAAAGAATATTACAACCAGAATTTGTAACAATAAAAACGTTACTATAAAAATCTGAAAGAACAAAGAATATTACAATCCATAGTCTCTGACAATAAAGGATAATACAACCAGTATTTGAAACAATAAAAACGTTACTATAATAATGTTGAAGAACAAAAAACATTACCAACATAGTCTGTGACAATAAAGGATATTACAACCAGAATTTCAAACAATAAAAACGTTACTATAATAATGTGCAAGAACAAAGAATATTACCACCATAATCTGTGACAATAAAGGATAATACAACAAGAATTTGAAACAATAAAAACGTTACTATAATAATGTTGAAGAACAAACAATATTATCATCATAATCTGTGACAATAAAGGATATTACAACAAGAATTTGAAACAATAAAAACGTTATTATAATAATGTGAAAGAACAAAGAATATTACCACCATAGTCTGTGACAATAAAGTATATTTACAACCAGAGTCTGAAAGAATAAAAACGTTACTATGATAATGTGGGAAAACAAAGAATATTATCATCATAATCTGTGACAATAAAGGATATTACAAACAGAATTTGAAACAATAAAATCGTTACTATAATAATGTGGAAGAACAAAGAATATTACCATCATAATCTGTGACAACAAAGGATATTACAACCAGAATTTGAAACAATAAAAACGTTACTATAATAATGTGGAAGAACAAAGAATATTACCATCATAATCTGTGACAATAAATGATATTACAACCAGAATTTCAAACAATAAAAACGTTACTATAATATTGTGGAGGAACAAAAAATATTAACATCATAATCTGTGACAATAAAGGACATTACAACCAGAATTTGAAACAATAAAAACGTTACTATAATAATGTGCAGAACAATGAATATTACCATCATAATCTTTGACAATAAAGGATATTACAACCAGAATTTGAAACAATAAAAACGTTACTATAATAATGTGCAAAAACAAAGAATATTACCATCATAATCTGTGACAATAAAGAATATTACAACCAGAATTTGTAACAATAAAAACGTTACTATAAAAATCTGAAAGAACAAAGAATATTACAATCCATAGTCTCTGACAATAAAGGATATTACAACCAGTATTTGAAACAATAAAAACGTTACTATAATAATGTTGAAGAACAAAAAACATTACCAACATAGTCTGTGACAATAAAGGATATTACAACCAGAATTTTAAACAATAAAACGTTACGATAATAATGTGCAAGAACAAAGAATATTACCACCATAATCTGTGACAATAAAGGATAATACAACCAGAATTTGAAACAATAAAAACGTTACTATAATAATGTTGAAGAACAAAGAATATTATCATCATAATCTGTGACAATAAAGGATATTACAACAAGAATTTGAAACAATTAAAACGTTATTATAATAATGTGGAAGAACAAAGAATATTACCACCATAGTCTGTGACAATAAAGGATATTTACAACCAGAGTCTTAAAGAATAAAAACGTTACTATGATAATGTGGGAAAACAAAGAATATTACCATCATAATCTGTGACAATAAAGGATATTACAACCAGAATTTGAAACAATAAAATCGTTACTATAATAATGTGGAAGAACAAAGAATATTACCATCATAATCTGTGACAATAAATGATATTACAACCAGAATTTGAAACAATAAAAACGTTACTATAATAATGTTGAAGAACAAAGAATATTATCATCATAATCTGTGACAATAAATGATATTACAACCAGAATTTCAAACAATAAAAACGTTACTATAATAATGTGCAAGAACAAAGAATATTACCACCATAATCTGTGACAATAAAGGATAATACAACAAGAATTTGAAACAATAAAAACGTTATTATAATAATATGGAAGAACAATAAATATTACTACCATAGTCTGTGACAATAAAGAATATTACAACCAGAATTTGGAACAATAAAAACCTTACTATAATAATGTGCAAGAACAAAGAATATTACCATCATATTCTGTGACAATAAAGAATATTACAACCAGAATTTGAAACAATAAAAACGTTACTATAATAATGTGCAAGAGCAAAAAATATTACCATCATAACCTGTGACAATAAAGGATATTACAACCAGAATTTGGAACAATAAAAACATTACTATAATAATGTGCAAGAACAAAGAATATTACCACCATAGTCTGTAACAATAAAGGATATTACAATCAGAATTTGAAATAATAAAAACGTTATTATAATAATGTGGAAGAACAATAAATATTACCACCATAGTCTGTGACAATAAAGGATATTACAACCAGAATTTGAAACAATAAAAACCTTACTATAATAACGTGCAAGAACAATAGAATATTACCATCATAATCTGTGACAATAAAGGATACAACAACCAGAATTTAAAACAATAAAAACGTTACTATAATAATGTGCAAGAACAAAGAATATTACCATCATAATCTGTGACAATAAAGGCTATTACAACCAGAATTTGAAACAATAAAAACGTTACTATAATAATGTGCAAGAACAAAGAGTATTACCATCATAGTTTATGACAATAAAGGATATTACAACCAGAATTTGAAACAATAAACACGTTACTATAATAATGTGCAAAAACAAAGAATATTACCACCGTAATTTGTGACAATAAATGATATTACAACCAGAATTTGAAACAATAAAAACGTTACTATAATAATGTGCAATAATACTATAATAATGTGGAAGAACAAAAAATATTACCACCATAGTCTGTGATAATAAAGGATATTACAACCAGAATTTGAAACAATAAAAACGTTACTATAATAATGTGCAAGAACAAAGAATATTACCACCATAGTCTGAGACAATAAAGGATATTACAATATGAATTTGAAATAATAAAAACGTTACTATAATAATGTGGAAGAACAATAAATATTACCACCATAGTCTGGGACAATAAAGGATATTACAATCAGAATTTGGAACAATAAAAACCTTACTATAATAATGTGCATGAACAAAGAATATTACCACCATAGTCTGTGACAATAAAAGATATTACAACAAGAATTTGAAATAATAAAGACGTTATTATAATAATGTGGAAGAACAATAAATATTACCACCATAGTCTGTGACAATAAAGCATATTACAACCAGAATTTAGAACAATTAAAACCTTACTATAATAATGCGCAAGAACAAAGAATATTACCATCAGAATCTGTGACAATAAAGGATACAACAACCAGAATTTAAAACAATAAAAACGTTACTATAATAATGTGCAAGAACAAAGAATATTACCACCATAGTCTGTCACAATAAAGGATATTACAATCAGAATTTGGAACAATAAAAACCTTACTATAATAATGTGCAAAAACAAAGAATATTACCACCATAGTCTGTGACAATAAAGGATATTACAGTCAGAATTTGAAATAATAAAAACGTTATTATAATAATGTGGAAGAACAGTAAATATTACCACCATAGTCTGTGACAATAAAGGATATTACAACCAGAATTTGGAACAATAAAAACCTTGCTATAATAATGTACAAGAACAAAGAATATTACCATCATAATCTGTGACAATAAAGGATACAACAACCAAAATTTAAAACAATAAAAACGTTACTATAATAATGTGCAAGAACAAAGAATATTACCATCATAATCTGTGACAATAAAGGATATTACAACCAGAATTTCAAACAATAAAAACGTTACTATATTAATGTGCAAGAACAATGAGTATTACCATCATAGTCTATGACAATAAAGGATATTACAACCAGAATTTGAAACACTAAAAACATTACTATAATAATAGAACAAAGAATATTACCATCATAATCTGTGACAATAAAGGATATTACAACCAGAATTTGGAACAATAAAAACCTTACTATAATAATGTGCAAGAACAAAAAATATTACCATCATAACCTGTGACAATAAAGGATATTACAACCAGAATTTGGAACAATAAAAACCTTACTATAATAATGTGCAAAAACAAAGAATATTACCACCATAGTCTGTGACAATAAAGGATATTACAGTCAGAATTTGAAATAATAAAAACGTTATTATAATAATGTGGAAGAACAATAAATATTACCACCATAGTCTGTGACAATAAAGGATATTACAACCAGAATTTGGAACAATAAAAACCTTGCTATAATAATGTACAAGAACAAAAAATATTACCATCATAATTTGTGACAACAAAGGATACAACAACCAAAATTTAAAACAATAAAAACGTTACTATAATAATGTGCAAGAACAAAGAATATTACCATCATAATCTGTGACAATAAAATGTATTACAACCAGAATTTCAAACAATAAAAACGTTACTATATTAATGTGCAAGAACAAAGAGTATTACCATCATAGTCTATGACGATAAAGGATATTACAACCAGAATTTGAAACACTAAAAACGTTACTATAATAATAGAATAAAGAATATTACCATCATAATCTGTGACAATAAAGGATATTACAACAAGAATTTGAAACAATAAAAACGTTACTATGATAATGTGAAAGAACAAAGAATATTACCATCATAATCTGTGACAATAAACGATATTAAAACCAGAATTTGAAACAGTAAAAACATTACTATAATAATGTGGAAGAACAAAGAATATTACCATCATAATCTGTGACAATAAAGGATATTACAACCAGAATTTGAAACAATTAAAACGTTACTATAATAATGTGCAAGAACAAAGAATATTACCATCATAGTCTGTGACAATAAAGGATATTACAACCAGAATTGGAAACAATAAAAACGTTACTATAATAATGTGCAAGAACAAAAAATATTACCACCATAGTCTGTGACAATAAAGAATATTACAACCATAATTTGATACAATAAAAATGTTATTATAATAATGTGGAAGAACAAAGAATATTACCACCATAGTCTGTGACAATAAAGGATATTACGACCAGAATTTCCAACAATAAAAACCTTACTATAATATAATGGAAGAACAAAGAATATTACTATCATAATCTGTGACAATAAAGCATATTACAACCAGAATTTGAAGCAATAAAATCGTTACTATAATAATGTGGAAGAACAATAAATATTACCACCATAGTCTGTGACAATAAAGGATATTACAACCAGAATTTGGAACAATAAAAACGTTACTATAATAATATGCAAGAACAAAGAATATTACCACAATAGTCTGTTACAATAAAGGATATTTACAACCAGAATTTGAAACAATAAAAACGTTACTATAATAATGTGGAAAAACAAAGAATATTACCATCATAATCTGTGACAATAAAGGATATTACAACGAGAATTTGAAACAATAAAAACGTTACTATAGTAATGTGCAAAAACAAAGAATATTACCATTATATACTGTGACAACAAAGGATATTGCAACCAGAATTTGAAAGAATAAAAACGTTACTATGATAATGTGAAAAAACAAAGAGTATTACCATCATAATCTGTGACAATAAAGGATATTACAACCAGAATTTGAAACAATAAAAACGTTACTATAATAATGTGGATGAACAAAGAATATTAGCATCATAATCTGTGGCAATAAAGGATATTACAACCAGAATTTGAAACAATGAAAACGTTACTATAATAATGTGGAAGAACAAAGAATATTACCATCATAATCTTTGATAATAAAGAATATTACAACCAGAATTTGAACAATAAAAACGTTACTATAATAATGTGCAAAAACAAAGAATATTACCCTCATAATCTGTGACAATAAAGAATATTACAATTAGAATTTGTAACAATAAAAATGTTACTATAAGATTCTGGAAGAACAAAGAATATTACAATCCATAGTCTCTGACAATAAAGGATATTACAACCAGAATTTGAAACAATAAAAACGTTACTATAATAATGTTGAAGAACAAAAAACATTACCAACATAGTCTGTGACAATAAAGGATATTACAACCAGAATTTTAAACAATAAAAACGTTATTATAATAATGTGCAAGAACAAAGAATATTACCACCATAATCTGTGAAAATAAAGGATAATACAACCAGAATTTGAAACAATAAAAACGTTACTATAATAGTGTTGAAGAACAAAGAATATTATCATCATAATCTGTGACAATAAAGGATATTACAACAAGAATTTAAAAGAATAAGAACGTTATTATAATAATGTGGAAGAACAAAGAAATTTTACCACAATAGTCTGTGACAATAAAGGATATTTACAACCTGAATCTGAAATAATAAAAACGTTACTATGATAATGTGGAGAACAAAGAATATTACCATCATAATCTGTGACAATAAAGGATATTACAACAAGAATTTGAAACAATAAAAACGTTACTATGATAATGTGAAAGAACAAAAAATATTACCACCATAGTCTGTGACAATAAAGAATATTACAACCAGAATTTGATACAATAAAAACGTTATTATAATAATGTGGAAGAACAAAGAATATTACCACCATAGTCTGTGACAATAAAGGATATTACGACCAGAATTTCCAACAATAAAAACCTTACTATAATAATGTGGAAGAACAAAGAATATTACTATCATAATCTGTGACAATAAAGCATATTACAACCAGAATTTGAAGCAATAAAATCGTTACTATAATAATGTGGAAGAACAATAAATATTACCACCATAGTCTGTGACAATAAAGGATATTACAACCAGAATTTGGAACAATAAAACCTTACTATAATAATCTGTGACAATAAAGAATATTACCATCATAATCTGTGACAATAAAGAATATTACCATCATAATCTGTGACAATAAAGAATATTACAACCAGAATTTGAAACAATAAAAACGTTACTATAATAATCTGGCAAAACAAAGAATATTACCACCATAATCTGTGACAATAAAGAATATTACAACCAGAATTTGAAACAATAAAAACGTTACTATAATAATGTGCAAGAACAAAGAATGTTACCATCATAATCTGTAACAATAAAGTTTATTAGAACCAGAATTTGAAACAATAAAAACGTTACTATAATAATTTGGAAAACAAAGAATATTACCACCATAATCTGTGACAATAAAGAATATTACTACCAGAATTGGAAACAATAAAAATGTTACTATAAGATTCTGGAAGAACAAAGAATATTACAATCCATAGTCTCTGACAATAAAGGATATTACAACCAGAATTTGAAACAATAAAAACGTTACTATAATAATGTTGAAGAACAAAAACATTACCAACATAGTCTGTGACAATAAAGGATATTACAACCAGAATTTTAAACAATAAAAACGTTATTATAATAATGTGCAAGAACAAAGAATATTACCACCATAATCTGTGAAAATAAAGGATAATACAACCAGAATTTGAAACAATAAAAACGTTACTATAATAGTGTTGAAGAACAAAGAATATTATCATCATAATCTGTGACAATAAAGGATATTACAACAAGAATTTAAAAGAATAAGAACGTTATTATAATAATGTGGAAGAACAAAGAAATTTTACCACAATAGTCTGTGACAATAAAGGATATTTACAACCTGAATCTGAAATAATAAAAACGTTACTATGATAATGTGGAGAACAAAGAATATTACCATCATAATCTGTGACAATAAAGGATATTACAACAAGAATTTGAAACAATAAAAACGTTACTATGATAATGTGAAAGAACAAAAAATATTACCACCATAGTCTGTGACAATAAAGAATATTACAACCAGAATTTGATACAATAAAAACGTTATTATAATAATGTGGAAGAACAAAGAATATTACCACCATAGTCTGTGACAATAAAGGATATTACGACCAGAATTTCCAACAATAAAAACCTTACTATAATAATGTGGAAGAACAAAGAATATTACTATCATAATCTGTGACAATAAAGCATATTACAACCAGAATTTGAAGCAATAAAATCGTTACTATAATAATGTGGAAGAACAATAAATATTACCACCATAGTCTGTGACAATAAAGGATATTACAACCAGAATTTGGAACAATAAAAACCTTACTATAATAATCTGTGACAATAAAGAATATTACCATCATAATCTGTGACAATAAAGAATATTACCATCATAATCTGTGACAATAAAGAATATTACAACCAGAATTTGAAACAATAAAAACGTTACTATAATAATCTGGCAAAACAAAGAATATTACCACCATAATCTGTGACAATAAAGAATATTACAACCAGAATTTGAAACAATAAAAACGTTACTATAATAATGTGCAAGAACAAAGAATGTTACCATCGTAATCTGTAACAATAAAGTTTATTAGAACCAGAATTTGAAACAATAAAAACGTTACTATAATAATTTGGAAAACAAAGAATATTACCACCATAATCTGTGACAATAAAGAATATTACTACCAGAATTTGAAACAATGAAAACGTTACTATAATATTGTGGAAGAACAAAGAATATTAGTATTGGATTCTTGAACATCAAAAGATATTATTGGTAGAATCGGTATTAAACATAGTATTACTGATGGAGTTTAAACATAATATTACTGCTGGATTTTAAACATAATATTACTGATGGAGTTTAAACATAATATTACTTCTGCATTTTAAACATAGTATTACTGCTGGAGTTTAAACATAGTATTACTGCTGGAGTTTAAACATAATATTACTGATGGAGTTTAAACATAGTATTACTGATGGCGTTTAAACATAGTATTACTGCTGGAGTTTAAACATAGTATTACTGCTGGAGTTTAAACATTGTATTACTGATGGAGTTTAAACATAGTATTACTGATGGAGTTTAAATATAGTATTACTGCTGGAGTTTAAACATAATATTACTGCTGGAGTTTAAATATAGTATTACTGCTGGAGTTTAAACATAATATTACTGCTGGAGTTTAAACATAGTATTACTGATGGCGTTTAAACATAATATTACTGCTGGAGTTTAAATATAGTATTACTGCTGGAGTTTAAACATAGTATTACTGATGGAGTTTAAACATAGTATTACTGCTGGAGTTTAAACATAGTATTAATGTTGGAGTTTAAACATAGTATTACTGATGGAGTTCAAACGTAGTATTACTGTTGGAGTTTAAACATAGTAGTATTGCTGGTGTTTAAACGTAGTATTACTGTTGGAGTTTAAACATAATATTACTGATGGAGTTTAAACATAATATTACTGCTGGATTTTAAACATAGTATTACTGCTGGAGTTCAAACATAGTATTACTGCTGGAGTTTAAACATAGTATTACTGATGGCGTTTAAACATAGTATTACTGCTGAAGTTTAAACATAGTATTACTGATGGAGTTTAAACATAGTATTACTGTTGGAGTTTAAACATAGTATTACTGCTGGAGTTTAAACATAGTATTAGTGTTAGAGTTTAAACATAGTATTACTGTTGGAGTTTAAACATAGTATTACTGCTGGAGTTTAAACATAGTATTACTGATGGAGTTTAAACATAATATTACTGCTGGAGTTTAAACATAGTATTACTGCTGGAGTTTAAACATAGTATTACTGATGGAGTTTAAACATAGTATTACTGCTGGAGTTTAAACATAGTATTAATGTTGGAGTTTAAACATAGTATTACTGATGGAGTTCAAACGTAGTATTACTGTTGGAGTTTAAACATAGTAGTATTGCTGGAGTTTAAACATAGTATTACTGTTGGAGTTTAAACATAGTATTACTGCTGGAGTTTAAACATAGTATTACTGTTGGAGTTTAAACATAGTATTACTGCTGGAGTTTAAACATAGTATTAGTGTTGGAGTTTAAACATAGTATTACTGTTGGAGTTTAAACATAGTATTACTGTTGGAGTTTAAACATAGTATTACTGCTGGAGTTTAAACATAGTATTAGTGTTGGAGTTTAAACATAGTATTACTGTTGGAGTTTAAACAAAGTATTACTGTTGGAGTTTAAACATAGTATTACTGCTGGAGTTTAAACATAGTATTAGTGTTGGAGTTTAAACATAGTATTACTGTTGGAGTTTAAACATAGTTTTATTGTTGGAGTTTAAACATAGTATTACTGTTGGAGTTTAAACATAGTATTACTGCTGGAGTTTAAACATAGTATTACTGATGGAGTTTAAACATAGTATTACTGTTGGGGTTTAAACATAGTATTACTGCTGGAGTTTAAACATAGTATTAGTGTTAGAGTTTAAACATAGTATTACTGTTGGAGTTTAAACATAGTATTACTGTTGGAGTTTAAACATAGTATTACTGCTGGAGTTTAAACATAGTATTACTGATGGAGTTTAAACATAGTATTACTGTTGGAGTTTAAACATAGTTTTACTGTTGGAGTTTAAACATAGTATTACTGCTGGAGTTTAAACATAGAATTACTGTTGGAGTTTAAACATAGTATTACTGCTGGAGTTTAAACATAGAATTACTGATGGAGTTTAAACATATAACATAAACTGAAATGCAAATCGCGTTTTCATTCCATTAAAATAAGTGTGGAGATGATAAAATAATGGATAAAAATAAAATTCTATAAAGCGACATAAATAATCGTTCCATAGAACGTTTACAGAATCTGACAAGTTTTCATACCTGCAGGTCGTACTTAAAGAATTGTTTATTTTGAATTTCGTGCAAAGCTACACTAGGGATATTTGTGCTAGCTATCCCTAGTTTAGCAGTGCAAGACTTGAGGGAAGGCAGCTAGTCATCACCACGAACTCTTGGGCTACTCTTTTACCAATGAGTAGTGGGATTGATCGAAACATTATAACGCCTCCACGACTGAAAGAGCGAGCATGTTTGGTATGACGGCGATTCGAACCCGCGACCCTCAGATTAAGAGTCGAACGCCCTTACCACCTAGCCATGCAGGGCCTACTACTAAAAGAAATCCTCAATATTGTTCTATTGGAAAATAATAATAGATACGTGTATAAAACAATACAAGTTTGGCCATACACTCAGAAAGAATTCAGAGGAGATAACAAAACAACTCTGAAACAGAGAAGACTGGAACAAAATGTATTGGATAGACATAAGAATAGACAGATAAATTGAAAAAAGGCAGGGAAAGTTGTATCTCAGAACGGCTGGTATGGGTATTATCAATTTTATTAATAAGCAGAGAACAAAGATTTAACCTGAAGATGACCTAAGAAGGTCGAAACGTTGTTCTCTCCTTGTCAGTGTTAATACCCATACCAGCCGTTCTGAGACACATTTTTATTTCAAGTGGGTTTCTCGTTATCAAGGACAGGGTTAGTTGATCTAGTCAGACTTTATCTGTCACCTGAAATGGAGGGGATAAGTAATATGTGAACCCTAGAGGTCTCTGTCCTAGCCGTATAGCCTGCGTGCTTATAAAACTAGAATAAAGTTCGATTCAGTTTAAAAATTCGAGTTATTTTTACATATACAATACACATAATAATATAATAAAGTTCCCACTACTGGAAGAAGCTACTTTAAATAAGATATAAAATGCTAACTTTGAGTAAACCTCACCTACAATAGTTCTGTTGTTCTTATAAATAATTAAAACGTATTTAGTGAAGAGAAATATAAAGACAGAAATGTTACTGTTGTTTAAACAAGAAATAATGATTATCTAACTGAGCTGATTATTATTCATAAAAGAAACTGAATAAACAAAGTGCTCATCTTTCCGTTTTATAAGGCCTAAAATGTACGTCAGGAATTCAACATGCTTCGCCGTCAACCACCAAACTCGGATTTGTTTATGTCTTGCTGTCATGATTTTGATGCGAATAAACAGATGGTAGAACTGAAAAGAAGACTACTGAACTCTGTTGGGACGTTGAATATCTTAACCTATTTAATTAATTTAATTTTTTTTATTCCATCTTGTTCCGTTAGCTATCCGGTAACAATGCTTCTCACCTCATCCATCGAACAAGAACGTGATGAAACACGATAGTCCAATGAAATAATTGCTCGATGCTACGTTTCGGTCTAGTTCATTTCACTCAAAGCAAAGAAACGTCAAAGAAATCAGTGTCACAGAAGAAGAAGGAAAGATATTCGACAATTCCCAAAAGAATTAATGAATATCAAAATGAATTTCTACTATTGATACAAGTCGTACCGCCGCCTGATCAGTATATGAAGGTCAGTTTTATGAACTGATTCGATTACTGAGAAGAAAAAATCTTTAAAAATATAAAGTTCTTCATCTAGAATGAATAAAATACAAACATTTTAGTATTCTTCTGTACGTTGGTACTAAGTATTAATTTTAGTAATAAGACTTCTTAACAAATTGGTGGTACTGTTATGGTTCATAGTCTAAACCCTCTAGCTTGGTTTATTTATTCTAATACTAACATGTAAAACAGTGGTTGTCTATTTCCCTATCTGCACTGTCAAATTTAACCAGATATGAAGATGACACTTTTGTTATTTCTAAATATAAAGTTTCCGTTGACTGTTGTATTAAACATTGCTATTAGTCAACACAACTGGACTGTTGTATTGAACATTGCTGTAAGTCAACACAACTGAACTGTTGTATTGAACATTGCTATTAGTCAACACAATTGGACTGTTGTATTAAACATTGCTATTAGTCAACACAACTGGATTGTTGTATTGAACATTGCTGTAAGTCAACACAACTGGACTGTTGTATTAAACATTGCTATTAGTTAACACAACTGGATTGTTGTATTGAACATTGCTGTAAGTCAACACAACTGAACTGTTGTATTGAACATTGCTGTAAGTCAACACAACTGGACTGTTGTATTGAACATTGCTGTAAGTCAACACAACTGAACTGTTGTATTGAACATTGCTGTAAGTCAACACAACTGGATTGTTGTATTGAACATTGCTGTAAGTCAACACAACTGAACTGTTGTATTGAACATTGCTATAAGTTAACACAACTGGATTGTTGTATTGAACATTGCTGTAAGTCAACACAACTGAACTGTTGTATTGAACATTGCTGTAAGTCAACACAACTGGACTGTTGTATTGAACATTGCTGTAAGTCAACACAACTGGACTGTTGTATTGAATATTGCTAAGTTTTAACTGTTCCACATTTTAAAAAAAATTCCTATTTTTATTTTCTTGTTCAGCAAAAACATTCAAAACATGAGACATGGATTTCACATCACCCATACCAACATATAGAAAACGAACATGAGACATGGATTTCACCTCTTGACATCACCCATACCAACACATAGAAAACGAACATGAGACATGGATTTCACCTCTTGACATCACCCATACCAACATATAGAAAACGATCATGAGACATGGATTTCACCTCTTGACATCACCCATACCAACACATAGAAAACGATTGAAAATATAAACAGCAATTACTATTTCTACTACTCTTTTAACCCTGAATTTGGTTCATCGCAACCTTGGTGATAAATACCCAGGTTTGTAAAAACACTGTTTATCTTCCACATAAAGGTGTTTTTAAAATCCATTTCTACAGAGATTAAATTAAACCCCTGCTTAAACTGATAAATGATTTAAGCCTGTCTTTTTGCACTGAAAGTTCCAGTATGGCCATTACTAGATGTATCTTGCAACGAATTTAGTGAACATCTATTATCCTCGTATTAATAACAACTAGAATACCTTTGAACACATGTACAGTCGCAGTAAATATGATGTTTCTATGAAGCTTTGAACACATATACAGTGACAGTGAACATGATGTTCCTATGAAGCTTTGAACACATGTACAGTGACAGTGAACATGATGTTCCTATGAAGCTTTGAACACATGTACAGTGAGAGTGAACATGATGTTCCTATGAAGCTTTGAACACATGTACAGTGACAGTGAACATGATGTTCCTATCAAGCTTTGAACACATGTACAGTGACAGTGAACATGATGTTCCTATTAAGCTTTAAACACATGTACAGTCGCGGGGAATATAATGTTCCTATGAAGCTTTGAACACATGTACAGTGACAGTGAACATGATGTTCCTATGAAGCTTTGAACACATGTACAGTAACAGTGAACATGATGTTCCTATGAAGCTTTGAACACATGTACAGTGACAGTGAACATGATGTTCCTATGAAGCTTTGAACACATGTACAGTCGCGGTGAATATAATGTTCCTATGAAGCTTTGAACACATGTACAGTGACAGTGAACATGATGTTCCTGTGAAGCTTTGAACACATGTACAGTGACAGTGAACATGATGTTCCTATGAAGCTTTGAACACATGTACAGTGACAGTGAACATGATGTTCCTATGCAGCTTTGAACACATGTACAGTCGCGGTGAATATAATGTTCCTATGAAGCTTTGAACACATGTACAGTGACAGTGAACATGATGTTCCTGTGAAGCTTTGAACACATGTACAGTGACAGTGAACATGATGTTCCTATGAAGCTTTGAACACATGTACAGTTAACATGATGTTCCTATGAAGCTTTAAACACATGTACAGTGACAGTGAACATGATGTTCCTATGAAGCTTTGAACACATGTACAGTGACAGTGAACATGATGTTCCTATGAAGCTTTGAATACATGTACAGTGACAGTGAACATGATGTTCCTATGAAGCTTTGAACACATGTACAGTGACAGTGAACATGATGTTCCTGTGAAGCTTTGAACACATGTACAGTGACAGTGAACATGATGTTCTTATGAAGCTTTGAACACATGTACAGTGAACATGATGTTCCTATGAAGCTTTGAACACATGTACAGTGACAGTGAACATGATGTTCCTATGAAGCTTTGAACACATGTACAGTGACAGTGAACATGATGTTCCTATGAAGCTTTGAACACATGTACAGTGACAGTGAACATGATGTTCCTATGAAGCTTTGAACACATGTACAGTGACAGTGAACATGATGTTCCTATGAAGCTTTGAACACATATACAGTCGCAGTGAACATGATGTTCCTATGAAGCTTTGAACACATGTACAGTGACAGTGAACATGATGTTCCTATGAAGCTTTGAACACATGTACAGTCGCGGTGAACATGATGTTCCTATGAAGCTTTGAACACATGTACAGTGACAGTGAACATGATGTTCCTATGAAGCTTTGAACACATGTACAGTGACAGTGAACATGATGTTCCTATGAAGCTTTGAACACATGTACAGTGACAGTGAACATGATGTTCCTGTGAAGTTTTGAACACATGTACAGTGACAGTGAACATGATGTTCCTATGAAGCTTTGAACACATGTACAGTGAACATGATGTTCCAATGAAGCTTTGAACAAATGTACAGTGACAGTGAACATGATGTTCCTATGAAGCTTTGAACACATGTACAGTGAACATGATGTTCCTATGAAGCTTTGAACACATGTACAGTGACAGTGAATATGATGTTCCTATGAAGCTTTGAACACATGTACAGTCGCGGTGAATATAATGTTCCTATATAAGTGAGTCTTGTAATCAACATATTATATGTGGCTATACATACGTAGAATACTTCCAGTAATGTTTAACTAACGAAATATATCAGAATACATTCTATTAAACACGGGTATGTCATAAAGCAATATATCAGAGTATATTCTGTCAAACACGGGTATGTCGTAACACAATATGTCAGAATATATTCAATCAAACACTTCCATGTCGTAACATAATATCTCAAAATATATTCTATCAAACACGAGTATGTTATAGCACAATATCTCAGAATTTATTCTACCAAATTCAAGTATGAAACAAAAACACATAATATATCCTATCACACACACATTAAATCATTCACACAAACAACCAGCCTTGAGTTTTCTCTCGAATTCTTCAAATTTTTAACTTTTCCATCACGCCAACACTTTATACCTAATCTTTACCCATAATACTTCTGTCATTTCTACAAATAATTAAAAAACATATTATTTAGCCAAAGACAGAAACTGAAAAAATTAAGAAAAATTACTGCTGTATAAATACACAAAAGTATTATCTAAATGTACTAATTATTATTATAAACACTCGAGAATACAAAATGTATGACAAAGTTTATCTTTCTATTTTTTTACGTCCCAGAAATTTATTGTTACGTCGCGAATTCAATAATTGGATTTTCTTATGACACATCATTGTTATAAAACGTAACTGTCGTATATTTCTACTTTCTGATTATCCTCTAATTCATAGGTACTTATGTACCATTATCAATAACGTTATTTTACTCTTGATTGAATGAGTCACAAGCAGAAGAAAAGCAAATCACAAAAGCTTTCAATGAAGTAGTAAAACAGGTAAGAGCTTAGCAGTGAAAGGTACTAACCAAAACAGACACGTTAACAGTATAATAAAATAACACTTTCTACAACTCTTTAGGCTTAGTAGTTGTATTACTAACACAAAGAAAAAACTAATTTTGTATCTTTTCTGTTTATTTCTTCGTCAAACACACCTAAGTATACATAAACAGCTAACACTGACTCATGTGTAGTAAATATACACAGCTAACACTGACTCATGTGTGTAGTATATATATACACAGCTAACACTGACTCATGTGTAGTAAATATACACAGCTGACACTGACTCATGTGTAGTAAATATACACAGCTAACACTGACTCATGGGTAGTATATATACACAGCTAACACTGACTCATGTGTAGTAAATATACACAGCTAACACTGACTCATGTGTATTAAATATACACAGCTAACACTGTCTCATGTGTAGTAAATATACACAGCTAACACTGACTCGTGTGTAGTAAATATACACAACTAACACAGACTCATGTGTGTAGTATATATATACACAGCTAACACTGACTCATGTGTAGTAAATATACACAGCTGACACTGACTCATGTGTAGTAAATATACACAGCTAACACTGACTCATGTGTAGTAAATATACACAGCTAACACTGACTCATGTGTGTAGTATATATATACAGCTAACACTGACTCATGTGTAGTAAATATACACAGCTGACACTGACTCATGTGTAGTAAATATACACAGCTAACACTGACTCATGGGTAGTATATATACACAGCTAACACTGACTCATGTGTAGTAAATATACACAGCTAACACTGACTCATGTGTATTAAATATACACAGCTAACACTGTCTCATGTGTAGTAAATATACACAGCTAACACTGACTCGTGTGTAGTAAATATACACAACTAACACAGACTCATGTGTGTAGTATATATATACACAGCTAACACTGACTCATGTGTAGTAAATATACACAGCTGACACTGACTCATGTGTAGTAAATATACACAGCTAACACTGACTCATGTGTAGTAAATATACACAGCTAACACTGACTCATGTGTGTAGTATATATATACAGCTAACACTGACTCATGTGTAGTAAATATACACAGCTGACACTGACTCATGTGCAGTAAATATACACAGCTAACACTGACTCATGTGTAGTAAATATACACAGCTAACACTGACTCATGTGTAGTAAATATACACAGCTAACACTGACTCATGTGTTGTATATATACACAACTAACACTGTCTCATGTGTAGTATATATACACAGCTGTGACTGCCTCATGTATGTAGTATATATATATATATATATATACCTAACACTGACTCATGTGTGTAGTATATATACACAGCTAACACTGACTTATGTGTAGTAAATATACACAGCTAACACTGACTCATGTGTATTAAATATACACAGCTAACACTGTCTCATGTGTATTAAATATACACAGCTAACACTGTCTCGTGTGTAGTAAATATACACAGCTAACACTGACTCGTGTGTAGTAAATATACACAGCTAATACTGACTCATGTGTGTAGTATATATACACAGCTAACACTGACTCATGTGTAGTAAATATACACAGCTAACACTGACTCATGTGTATTAAATATACACAGCTAACACTGTCTCATGTGTAGTAAATATACACAGCTAACACTGACTCGTGTGTAGTAAATATACACAACTAACACAGACTCATGTGTGTAGTATATATATACACAGCTAACACTGACTCATGTGTAGTAAATATACACAGCTGACACTGACTCGTGTGTAGTAAATATACACAGCTAACACTGACTCATGTGTAGTAAATATACACAGCTAACACTGACTCATGTGTGTAGTATATATATACACAGCTAACACTGACTCATGTGTAGTAAATATACACAGCTGACACTGACTCATGTGTAGTAAATATACACAGCTAACACTGACTCATGTGTAGTAAATATACACAGCTAACACTGACTCATGTGTAGTAAATATACACAGCTAACACTGACTCATGTGTAGTATATATACACAGCAAACACTGTCTCATGTGTAGTAAATATACACAACTAACACTGTCTCATGTGTAGTATATATACACAGCTGTGACTGCCTCATGTATGTAGTATATATACACAGCTAATACTGACTCATGTGTGTAGTATATATACACAGCTAACACTCACTCGTGTGGTATACATTCACGGCTAACACTGTATCATGTGTAGTATATATACACAGATAACACAGACTCATGTGTGTAGTATATATATACACAGCTAACACTGACTCATGTGTAGTAAATATACACAGCTGACACTGACTCATGTGTAGTAAATATACACAGCTAACAATGACTCATGTGTAGTAAATATACACAGCTAACACTGACTCATGTGTAGTAAATATACACAGCTAACACTGACTCATGTGTGTAGTATATATATACACAGCTAACACTGACTCATGTATAGTAAATATACACAGCTGACACTGACTCATGTGTAGTAAATATACACAGCTAACACTGACTCATGTGTAGTATATATACACAGCTAACACTGTCTCATGTGCACGAAATATACACAACTAACACTGTCTCATGTGTAGTATATATACACAGCTGTGACTGCCTCATGTATGTAGTATATATATATATATATACCTAACACTGACTCATGTGTGTAGTATATATACACAGCTAATACTGACTCATGTGTGTAGTATATATACACAGCTAACACTGACTCATGTGTAGTAAATATACACAGCTAACACTCACTCATGTGTATTAAATATACACAGCTAACACTGTCTCATGTGTAGTAAATATACACAGCTAACACTGACTCGTGTGTAGTAAATATACACAACTAACACAGACTCATGTGTGTAGTATATATATACACAGCTGTGACTGCCTCATGTATGTAGTATATATATATATATATATACCTAACACTGACTCATGTGTGTAGTATATATACACAGCTAATACTGACTCATGTGTAGTAAATATACACAACTAACACAGACTCATGTGTGTAGTATATATATACACAGCTAACACTGACTCATGTGTAGTAAATATACACAGCTGACACTGACTCATGTGTAGTAAATATACACAGCTAACACTGACTCATGTGTAGTAAATATACACAGCTAACACTGACTCGTATTGTGTAGTATATATATACACAGCTAACACTGACTCATGTGTAGTAAATATACACAGCTGACACTGACTCATGTGTAGTAAATATACACAGCTAACACTGACTCATGTGTAGTAAATATACACAGCTAACACTGACTCATGTGTAGTAAATATACACAGCTAACACTGACTCATGTGTAGTATATATACACAGCAAACACTGTCTCATGTGTAGTAAATATACACAACTAACACTGTCTCATGTGTAGTATATATACACAGCTGTGACTGCCTCATGTATGTAGTATATATACACAGCTAATACTGACTCATGTGTGTAGTATATATACACAGCTAACACTCACTCGTGTGGTATACATTCACAGCTAACACTGTATCATGTGTAGTATATATACACAGATAACACAGACTCATGTGTGTAGTATATATATACACAGCTAACACTGACTCATGTGTAGTAAATATACACAGCTGACACTGACTCATGTGTAGTAAATATACACAGCTAACACTGACTCATGTGTAGTAAATATACACAGCTAACACTGACTCATGTGTGTAGTATATATATACACAGCTAACACTGACTCATGTATAGTAAATATACACAGCTGACACTGACTCATGTGTAGTAAATATACACAGCTAACACTGACTCATGTGTAGTAAATATACACAGCTAACACTGACTCATGTGTAGTAAATATACACAGCTAACACTGACTCATGTGTATTAAATATACACAGCTGTGACTGCCTCATGTATGTAGTATATATATATATATATATACCTAACACTGACTCATGTGTGTAGTATATATACACAGCTAATACTGACTCATGTGTGTAGTATATATACACAGCTAACACTGACTCATGTGTAGTAAATATACACAGCTAACACTCACTCATGTGTATTAAATATACACAGCTAACACTGTCTCATGTGTAGTAAATATACACAGCTAACACTGACTCGTGTGTAGTAAATATACACAGCTAACACTGACTCGTGTGTAGTAAATATACACAACTAACACAGACTCATGTGTGTAGTATATATATACACAGCTGTGACTGCCTCATGTATGTAGTATATATATATATATATATACCTAACACTGACTCATGTGTGTAGTATATATACACAGCTAATACTGACTCATGTGTGTACTATATATACACAGCTAATACTGACTCATGTGTAGTATATATACACAGCTAACACTCACTCGTGTGGTATACATTCACAGCTAACACTGTATCATGTGTAGTATATATACACAGATAACACTGAATCGTGTGTGTAGTATATATACACAGCTAACACTGACTCGTGTGTTAGTTAGTATGATAACACATTGACTCATGGATGTATTACTGACATATTTATTTGTTTCACAGATGTGTTAGTTAGTACGATAACTCACTGACTCATGGGTGTATTGGTGTTGTACTTCTTTGCTTCACAGGTGTGTTAATTAGTATGATAACTTACTGACTCGTGAGTGTATTATTGTTATAACTAATATTATTTCACGGGTGTTTCAGTGCGATAACTGCCTGGCTCACAGGTGTATTATTGTTATAACTAATATAATTTCACGGGTGTTTTAGTGATATAATTGCCTGGCTCACAGGTGTATTATTGTTATAACTAATATTATTTCACGGGTGTTTTAGTGATATAACTGCCTGGCTCACAGGTGTATTATTGTTATAACTAATATTATTTCACGGGTGTTTTAGTGATATAACTGACTGGCTCACAGGTGTATTATTGTTATAACTAATATTATTTCACGGGTGTTTCAGTGCGATAACTGCCTGGCTCACAGGTGTATTTTTGTTATAACTAATATTATTTCACGGGTGTTTTAGTGATATAACTGCCTGGCTCACAGGTGTATTATTGTTATAACTAATATTATTTCACGGGTGTTTTACCTGGCTCACAGGTGTATTATTGTTATAACTAATATTATTTCACGGGTGTTTTAGTGATATAACTGCCTGGCTCACAGGTGTATTATTGTTATAACTAATATTATTTCACGGGTATTTCAGTGCGATAACTGCCTGGCTCACAGGTGTATTATTGTTATAACTAATATTATTTCACGGTTGTTTTACCTGGCTCACAGGTGTATTATTGTTATAACTAATATTATTTCACGGGTGTTTTAGTGATATAACTGCCTGGCTCACAGGTGTATTATTGTTATAACTAATATTATTTCACGGGTATTTCAGTGCGATAACTGCCTGGCTCACAGGTGTATTATTGTTATAACTAATATTATTTCACGGGTGTTTCAGTGCGATAACTGCCTGGCTCACAGGTGTATTATTGTTATAACTAATATTATTTCACGGGTGTTTTACCTGGCTCACAGGTGTATTATTGTTATAACTAATATTATTTCACGGGTGTTTTAGCGATATAACTTCCTGGCTCACATGTGTATTATTGTTATAACTAATATTATTTTACGGGTGTTTTAATGATATAACTGCCTGGCTCACAGGTGTATTATTGTTATAACTAATATTATTTCACGGGTATTTCAGTGAGATAACTGCCTGGCTCACTGGTGTATTATTGTTATAACTAATATTATTTCACGGGTGTTTTAGCGATATAACTGCCTGGCCCACAGGTGTCTTATTGTTATAACTAATATTATTTCACGGGTGTTTTAGTGAGAAAACTGCCTGGCTCACAGGTGTATTATTGTTATAACTAATATTATTTCACGGGTGTTTTACCTGGCTCACAGGTGTATTATTGTTATAACTAATATTATTTCACGGGTGTTTTAGTGATATAACTGCCTGGCTCACAGGTGTATTATTGTTATAACTAATATTATTTCACGGGTGTTTTAGTGATATAACTGCCTGGCTCACAGGTGTATTATTGTTATAACTAATATTATTTCACGGGTATTTCAGTGAGATAACTGCCTGGCTCACAGGTGTATTATTGTTATAACTAATATTATTTCACGGGTGTTTTACCTGGCTCACATGTGTATTATTGTTATAACTAATATTATTTTACGGGTGTTTTAATGATATAACTGCCTGGCTCACACGTGTATTATTGTTATAACTAATATTATTTCACGGGTGTTTTAATGATATAACTGCCTGGCTCACAGGTGTATTATTGTTATAACTAATATTATTTCACGGGTATTTCAGTGAGATAACTGCCTGGCTCACAGGTGTATTATTGTTATAACTAATATTATTTCACGGGTGTTTTAGCGATATAACTGCCTGGCTCACACGTGTATTATTGTTATAACTAATATTATTTCACGGGTGTTTCAGTGAGATAACTGCCTGGCTCACACGTGTATTATTGTTATAACTAATATTATTTCACGGATGTTTCAGTGAGATAACTGCCTGGCTCACAGGTGTATTATTGTTATAACTAATATTATTTCACGGGTGTTTTAGTGATATAACTGCCTAGCTCACAGGTGTATTATTGTTATAACTAATATTATTTTACGGGTGTTTTAGTGATATAACTGCCTGGCTCACAGGTGTATTATTGTTATAACTAATATTATTTCACGGGTATTTTAGTGATATAACTGCCTGGCTCACAGGTGTATTATTGTTATAACTAATATTATTTCACGGGTGTTTTACCTGGCTCACAGGTGTATTATTGTTATAACTAATATTATTTCACGGGTGTTTTAGTGATATAACTGCCTGGCTCACAGGTGTATTATTGTTATAACTAATATTATTTCACGGGTATTTCAGTGCGATAACTGCCTGGCTCACAGGTGTATTATTGTTATAACTAATATTATTTCACGGTTGTTTTACCTGGCTCACAGGTGTATTATTGTTATAACTAATATTATTTCACGGGTGTTTTAGTGATATAACTGCCTGGCTCACAGGTGTATTATTGTTATAACTAATATTATTTCACGGGTATTTCAGTGCGATAACTGCCTGGCTCACAGGTGTATTATTGTTATAACTAATATTATTTCACGGGTGTTTCAGTGCGATAACTGCCTGGCTCACAGGTGTATTATTGTTATAACTAATATTATTTCACGGGTGTTTTACCTGGCTCACAGGTGTATTATTGTTATAACTAATATTATTTCACGGGTGTTTTAGCGATATAACTTCCTGGCTCACATGTGTATTATTGTTATAACTAATATTATTTTACGGGTGTTTTAATGATATAACTGCCTGGCTCACAGGTGTATTATTGTTATAACTAATATTATTTCACGGGTATTTCAATGAGATAACTGCCTGGCTCACTGGTGTATTATTGTTATAACTAATATTATTTCACGGGTGTTTTAGCGATATAACTGCCTGGCTCACAGGTGTATTATTGTTATAACTAATATTATTTCACGGGTGTTTTAGTGAGAAAACTGCCTGGCTCACAGGTGTATTATTGTTATAACTAATATTATTTCACGGGTGTTTTACCTGGCTCACAGGTGTATTATTGTTATAACTAATATTATTTCACGGGTGTTTTTAGTGATATAACTGCCTGGCTCACAGGTGTATTATTGTTATAACTAATATTATTTCACGGGTGTTTTAGTGATATAACTGCCTGGCTCACAGGTGTATTATTGTTATAACTAATATTATTTCACGGGTATTTCAGTGAGATAACTGCCTGGCTCACAGGTGTATTATTGTTATAACTAATATTATTTCACGGGTGTTTTACCTGGCTCACAGGTGTATTATTGTTATAACTAATATTATTTCACGGGTGTTTTAGTGATATAACTGCCTGGCTCACACGTGTATTATTGTTATAACTAATATTATTTCACGGGTGTTTTAATGATATAACTGCCTGGCTCACAGGTGTATTATTGTTATAACTAATATTATTTCACGGGTATTTCAGTGAGATAACTGCCTGGCTCACAGGTGTATTATTGTTATAACTAATATTATTTCACGGGTGTTTTAGCGATATAACTGCCTGGCTCACACGTGTATTATTGTTATAACTAATATTATTTCACGGGTGTTTCAGTGAGATAACTGCCTGGCTCACACGTGTATTATTGTTATAACTAATATTATTTCACGGATGTTTCAGTGAGATAACTGCCTGGCTCACAGGTGTATTATTGTTATAACTAATATTATTTCACGGGTGTTTTAGTGATATAACTGCCTGGCTCACAGGTGTATTATTGTTATAACTAATATTATTTTACGGGTGTTTTAGTGATATAACTGCCTGGCTCACAGGTGTATTATTGTTATAACTAATATTATTTCACGGGTATTTCAGTGAGATAACTGCCTGGCTCACAGGTGTATTATTGTTATAACTAATATTATTTCACGGGTGTTTCAGTGAGATAACTGCCTGGCTCACACGTGTATTATTGTTATAACTAATATTATTTCACGGGTGTTTTAGTGAGATAACTGCCTGACTCACAGGTGTATTATTGTTATAACTAATATTATTTCACGGGTATTTCAGTGAGATAACTGCCTGACTCACAGGTGTATTATTGTTATAACTAATATTATTTCACGGGTGTTTTAGTGAGATATCTGCTTGGCTCACAGGTGTATTATTGTTATAACTAATATTATTTCACGGGTGTTTTAGTGATATAACTGCCTGGCTCACAGTTGTATTTACTCATATTTCATTTTCTTAGTGCATGAAAAAGCACTAATTAGCTACAGGCTAACATACTAATTATAGTATGTTAACAATACACACAAACATAACACACAAGTCTTTTGCAGTTTACATATTTTTCAGATGAGGTGAGAAGAGAAACTTGCCTCATCTGTGATTTGGAGGAAAGCTAAAAGTTGTATAACATAGTTATATGTGCTTGATATTTCTAGTCGAAAAAATAACATCATATTTTGTATGCAGTACTCGTGTAGCGGTTGTATCTATATCCACAACAACTTGTGAAAGGGTAAAACGACCATAATTTACTCATTTCTGGTTCAAAGTTTAAGACCAACGTCATAAAAGAAAAAAATAAATTCCAATTGTGTATATCTTCCGTCCATTATATTCTTCTTTCGGCTTGCTTTGAAGATCTAACATATGTTAGTGGTCAGTGCAACTGATACGAAAAACTTAAGGTTCAAAGGAGAGAAAACTGGTGGTTTCAAGTTTCATCTGAAATTTTACCTCATCAAACACGAACTTTGTTAATTATCACGCACAACTACAGATATACAACATTCTGGAAGTACATAAACTCAGAAAACTTTATACAGATTGAGGACTTAACCTTTGTCAAGGAAGAGACAAATGTTATTTGAACTAGTCAGTGTACACTGTAAAGAAATAGACAAGTGTTATTTGAACTAGTGACACTAGTTATTTGAACAGTGTACACTGTAAAGGAATAGACAAGTGTTATTTGAACTAGTCATTGTACACTGTAAATAAATAGACAAGTGTTGTTTGAACTAGTCAGTGTACACTAGTCAGTGTAAAGGAATAGACAAGTTTTATTTGAACTAGTCATTGTACACTGTAAATAAATAGACAAGTCTTGTTTGAACTAGTCAGTGTACATTGTAAAGGAATAGAAAGAACAAGTGTTATTTGAACTAGTCAGTGTACATTGTAAAGAAATAGACAAGTGTTATTTGAACTAGTCAGTGTACATTGTAAAGGAATAGACAAGTGTTATTTAGAACTAGTCAGTGTACATTGTAAAGGAATAGACAAGTGTTATTTGAACTAGTCAGTGTACACTGTAAAGGAATAGACAAGTGTTATTTGAACTAGTCAGTGTACACTGTAAAGGAATAGACAAGTGTTATTTGAACTAGTCAGTGTACACTGTAAAGGAATAGACAAGTGTTATTTGAACTAGTCAGTGTACATTGTAAAGGAATAGACAAGTGTTATTTGAACTAGTCAGTGTACATTGTAAAGGAATAGACAAGTGTTATTTGAACTAGTCAGTGTACATTGTAAAGGAATAGACAAGTGTTATTTGAACTAGTCAGTGTACATTGTAAAGGAATAGACAAGTGTTATTTGAACTAGTCAGTGTACACTGTAAAGGAATAGACAAGTGTTATTTGAACTAGTCAGTGTACATTTTAAAGGAATAGACAAGTGTTATTTGAACTAGTCAGTGTACACTGTAAAGGAATAGACAAGTGTTATTTGAACTAGTCAGTGTACATTGTAAAGGAATAGACAAGTGTTATTTGAACTAGTCAGTGTACACTGTAAAGGAATAGACAAGTGTTATTTGAACTAGTCAGTGTACATTGTAAAGGAATAGACAAGTGTTATTTGAACTAGTCAGTGTACATTGTAAAGGAATAGACAAGTGTTATTTGAACTAGTCAGTGTACATTGTAAAGGAATAGACAAGTGTTATTTGAACTAGTCAGTGTACACTGTAAAGGAATAGACAAGTGTTATTTGAACTAGTCAGTGTACATTGTAAAGGAATGTAAAGTACATTGTAAAGAATAGACAAGTGTTATTTGAACTAGTCAGTGTACATTGTAAAGGAATAGACAAGTGTTATTTGAACTAAGTGTACAGAATAGACAAGTGTTATTTGAACTAGTCAGTGTACATTGTAAAGGAATAGACAAGTGTTATTTGAACTAGTCAGTGTACATTGTGAAAAGGAATAGACAAGTGTTATTTGAACTAGTCAGTGTACACTGTAAAGGAATAGACAAGTGTTATTTGAACTAGTCAGTGTACAGTGTAAAGGAATAGACAAGTGTTATTTGAACTAGTCAGTGTACACTGTAAAGGAATAGACAAGTGTTATTTGAACTAGTCAGTGTACACTGTAAAGGAATAGACAAGTGTTATTTGAACTAGTCAGTGTACATTGTAAAGGAATAGACAAGTGTTATTTGAACTAGTCAGTGTACACTGTAAAGGAATAGACAAGTGTTATTTGAACTAGTCAGTGTACATTGTAAAGGAATAGAGTGTACATTGTAAAGGAATAGACAAGTGTTATTTGAACTAGTCAGTGTACATTGTAAAGGAATAGACAAGTGTTATTTGAACTAGTCAGTGTACATTGTAAAGGAATAGACAAGTGTTATTTGAACTAGTCAGTGTACAGTGTTGTAAAGGAATAGACAAGTGTTATTTGAACTAGTCAGTGTACATTGTAAAGGAATAGACAAGTGTTATTTGAACTAGTCAGTGTACATTGTAAAGGAATAGACAAGTGTTATTTGAACTAGTCAGTGTACATTGTAAAGGAATAGACAAGTGTTATTTGAACTAGTCAGTGTACATTGTAAAGGAATAGACAAGTGTTATTTGAACTAGTCAGTGTACACTGTAAAGGAATAGACAAGTGTTATTTGAACTAGTCAGTGTACATTGTAAAGGAATAGACAAGTGTTATTTGAACTAGTCAGTGTACATTGTAAAGGAATAGACAAGTGTTATTTGAACTAGTCAGTGTACATTGTAAAGGAATAGACAAGTGTTATTTGAACTAGTGTTATTTGAACTAGTCAGTGTACATTGTAAAGGAATAGACAAGTGTTATTTGAACTAGTCAGTGTACACTGTAAAGGAATAGACAAGTGTTATTTGAACTAGTCAGTGTACACTGTAAAGGAATAGACAAGTGTTATTTGAACTAGTCAGTGTACACTGTAAAGGAATAGACAAGTGTTATTTGAACTAGTCAGTGTACATTGTAAAGGAATAGACAAGTGTTATTTGAACTAGTCAGTGTACATTGTAAAGGAATAGACAAGTGTTATTTGAACTAGTCAGTGTACATTGTAAAGGAATAGACAAGTGTTATTTGAACTAGTCAGTGTACATTGTAAAGGAATAGACAAGTGTTATTTGAACTAGTCAGTGTACATTGTAAAGGAATAGACAAGTGTTATTTGAACTAGTCAGTGTACATTGTAAAGGAATAGACAAGTGTTATTTGAACTAGTCAGTGTACATTGTAAAGGAATAGACAAGTGTTATTTGAACTAGTCAGTGTACACAGTAAAGGAATAGACAAGTGTTATTTGAAAAGGAATAGACAAGTGTTATTTGAACTAGTCAGTGTACAGACAAGTGTAAAGGAATAGACAAGTGTTATTTGAACTAGTAGTCAGTGTACATTGTAAAGGAATAGACAAGTGTTATTTGAACTAGTCAGTGTACATTGTAAAGGAATAGACAAGTGTTATTTGAACTAGTCAGTGTACATTGTAAAGGAATAGACAAGTGTTATTTGAACTAGTCAGTGTACACTGTAAAGGAATAGACAAGTGTTATTTGAACTAGTCAGTGTACACTGTAAAGGAATAGACAAGTGTTATTTGAACTAGTCAGTGTACACTGTAAAGGAATAGACAAGTGTTATTTGAACTAGTCAGTGTACACTGTAAAGGAATAGACAAGTGTTATTTGAACTAGTCAGTGTACATTGTAAAGGAATAGACAAGTGTTATTTGAACTAGTCAGTGTACACTGTAAAGGAATAGACAAGTGTTATTTGAACTAGTCAGTGTACATTGTAAAGGAATAGACAAGTGTTATTTGAACTAGTCAGTGTACATTGTAAAGGAATAGACAAGTGTTATTTGAACTAGTCAGTGTACATTGTAAAGGAATAGACAAGTGTTATTTGAACTAGTCAGTGTACATTGTAAAGGAATAGACAAGTGTTATTTGAACTAGTCAGTGTATACATTGTAAAGGAATAGACAAGTGTTATTTGAACTAGTCAGTGTACATTGTAAAGGAATAGACAAGTGTTATTTGAACTAGTCAGTGTACATTGTAAAGGAATAGACAAGTGTTATTTGAACTAGTCAGTGTACACTGTAAAGGAATAGACAAGTGTTATTTGAACTAGTCAGTGTACATTGTAAAGGAATAGACAAGTGTTATTTGAACTAGTCAGTGTACATTGTAAAGGAATAGACAAGTGTTATTTGAACTAGTCAGTGTACAGTCAGTGTAAAGGAATAGACAAGTGTTATTTGAACTAGTCAGTGTACATTGTAAAGTTATTTGAACTAGTCAGTGAATAGACAAGTGTTATTTGAACTAGTCAGTGTACAGTGTACACTGTAAAGGAATAGACAAGTGTTATTTGAACTAGAACACTGTAGTAGACAAGTGTTATTTGAACTAGTCAGTGTACATTGTAAAGGAATAGACAAGTGTTATTTGAACTAGTCAGTGTACACTGTAAAGGAATAGACAAGTGTTATTTGAACTAGTCAGTGTACATTGTAAAGGAATAGACAAGTGTTATTTGAACTAGTCAGTGTACATTGTAAAGGAATAGACAAGTGTTATTTGAACTAGTCAGTGTACACTGTAAAGGAATAGACAAGTGTTATTTGAACTAGTCAGTCAGTGTACACTGTAAAGGAATAGACAAGTGTTATTTGAACTAGTCAGTGTACACTGTAAAGGAATAGACAAGTGTTATTTGAACTAGTCAGTGTACACTGTAAAGGAATAGACAAGTGTTATTTGAACTAGTCAGTGTACATTGTAAAGGAATAGACAAGTGTTATTTGAACTAGTCAGTGTGTAATAGACAAGTGTTATTTGAACTAGTCAGTGTACATTGTAAAGGAATAGACAAGTGTTATTTGAACTAGTTTGTAAAGGAATAGACAAGTGTTATTTGAACTAGTCAGTGTACATAGACAAGTGTAAAGGAATAGACAAGTGTTATTTGAACTAGTCAGTGTACATTGTAAAGGAATAGACAAGTGTTATTTGAACTAGTCAGTGTACACAAGTGTTATTTGTAAAGGAATAGACAAGTGTTATTTGAACTAGTCAGTGTACATTGTAAAGGAATAGACAAGTGTTATTTGAACTAGTCAGTGTGAACTAGTCAGTGTAAAGGAATAGACAAGTGTTATTTGAACTAGTCAGTGTACATTGTAAAGGAATAGACAAGTGTTATTTGAACTAGTCAGTGTACACAGTGTAAAGGAATAGACAAGTGTTATTTGAACTAGTCAGTGTACACTGTAAAGGAATAGACAAGTGTTATTTGAACTAGTCAGTGTACACTAGTCAGTGTACACTGTAAAGGAATAGACAAGTGTTATTTGAACTAGTCAGTGTACATTGTAAAGGAATAGACAAGTGTTATTTGAACTAGTCAGTGTACATTGTAAAGGAATAGACAAGTGTTATTTGAACTAGTCAGTGTACATTGTAAAGGAATAGACAAGTGTTATTTGAACTAGTCAGTGTACATTGTAAAGGAATAGACAAGTGTTATTTGAACTAGTCAGTGTACACTTGTAAAGGAATAGACAAGTGTTATTTGAACTAGTCAGTGTACATTGTAAAGAATAGACAAGTGTTAGAACAAGTGTCAGTGTACACTGTAAAAGAATAGACAAGTGTTATTTGAACTAGTCAGTGTACATTGTAAAGGAATAGACAAGTGTTATTTGAACTAGTCAGTGTACACTGTAAAGGAATAGACAAGTGTTATTTGAACTAGTCAGTGTACATTGTAAAGGAATAGACAAGTGTTATTTGAACTAGTCAGTGTACACTGTAAAGGAATAGACAAGTGTTATTTGAACTAGTCAGTGTACACTGTAAAGGAATAGACAAGTGTTATTTGAACTAGTCAGTGTACATTGTAAAGAATAGACAAGTGTTATTTGAACTAGTCAGTGTACATTGTAAAGGAATAGACAAGTGTTATTTGAACTAGTCAGTGTACAGTGTTGTAAAGGAATAGACAAGTGTTATTTGAACTAGTCAGTGTACACTGTAAAGGAATAGACAAGTGTTATTTGAACTAGTCAGTGTACACTGTAAAGGAATAGACAAGTGTTATTTGAACTAGTCAGTGTACATTGTAAAGGAATAGACAAGTGTTATTTGAACTAGTCAGTGTACATTGTAAAGGAATAGACAAGTGTTATTTGAACTAGTCAAGTGTGAACTACATTGTAAAGGAATAGACAAGTGTTATTTGAACTAGTCAGTGTACATTGTAAAGGAATAGACAAGTGTTATTTGAACTAGTCAGTGTACACTGTAAAGGAATAGACAAGTGTTATTTGAACTAGTCAGTGTACATTGTAAAGGAATAGACAAGTGTTATTTGAACTAGTCAGTGTACATTGTAAAGGAATAGACAAGTGTTATTTGAACTAGTCAGTGTACATTGTAAAGGAATAGACAAGTGTTATTTGAACTAGTGTTATTTGTCAGTGTACATTTGAACTAGTCAACAGTAAAGGAATAGACAAGTGTTATTTGAACTAGTCAGTGTACATTGTAAAGGAATAGACAAGTGTTATTTGAACTAGTCAGTGTACACTGTAAAGGAATAGACAAGTGTTATTTGAACTAGTCAGTGTACACTGTAAAGGAATAGACAAGTGTTATTTGAACTAGTCAGTGTACATGTAAAGGAATAGACAAGTGTTATTTGAACTAGTCAGTGTACATTGTAAAGGAATAGACAAGTGTTATTTGAACTAGTCAGTGTACACTGTAAAGGAATAGACAAGTGTTATTTGAACTAGTCAGTGTACATTGTAAAGGAATAGACAAGTGTTATTTGAACTAGTCAGTGTACATTGTAAAGGAATAGACAAGTGTTATTTGAACTAGTCAGTGTACATTGTAAAGGAATAGACAAGTGTTATTTGAACTAGTCAGTGTACACTGTAAAGGAATAATAGACTGTAAAGGAATAGACAAGTGTTATTTGAACTAGTCAGTGTACACTGTAAAGGAATAGACAAGTGTTATTTGAACTAGTCAGTGTACACTGTGTAAAGGAATAGACAAGTGTTATTTGAACTAGTCAGTGTACACTGTAAAGGAATAGACAAGTGTTATTTGAACTAGTCAGTGTACATTGTAAAGGAATAGACAAGTGTTATTTGAACTAGTCAGTGTACATTGTAAAGGAATAGACAAGTGTTATTTGAACTAGTCAGTGTACATTGTAAAGGAATAGACAAGTGTTATTTGAACTAGTCAGTGTACATTGTAAAGGAATAGACAAGTGTTATTTGAACTAGTCAGTGTACATTGTAAAGGAATAGACAAGTGTTATTTGAACTAGTCAGTGTACACTGTAAAGGAATAGACAAGTGTTATTTGAACTAGTCAGTGTACATTGTAAAGGAATAGACAAGTGTTATTTGAACTAGTCAGTGTACATTGTAAAGGAATAGACAAGTGTTATTTGAACTAGTCAGTGTACACTGTAAAGGAATAGACAAGTGTTATTTGAACTAGTCAGTGTACAGTGTAAAGGAATAGACAAGTGTTATTTGAACTAGTCAGTGTACATTGTAAAGGAATAGACAAGTGTTATTTGAACTAGTCAGTGTACACTGTAAAGGAATAGAATAGACAAGTGTTATTTGAACTAGTCAGTGTACATTGTAAAGGAATAGACAAGTGTTATTTGAACTAGTCAGTGTACACTGTAAAGGAATAGACAAGTGTTATTTGAACTAGTCAGTGTACATTGTAAAGGAATAGACAAGTGTTATTTGAACTAGTCAGTGTACTACTGTAAAGGAATAGACAAGTGTTGAATTTGAACTAGTCAAGTGTGAACTAGTCAGTGTTGTAAAGGAATAGACAAGTGTTATTTGAACTAGTCAGTGTACATTGTAAAGGAATAGACAAGTGTTATTTGAACTAGTCAGTAAAGGAATAGACAAGTGTTATTTGAACTAGTCAGTGTACACTGTAAAGGAATAGACAAGTGTTATTTGAACTAAACTGGAATAGACAAGTGTTATTTGAACTAGTCAGTGTACACTGTAAAGGAATAGACAAGTGTTATTTGAACTAGTCAGTGTACACTAGTGTAAAGGAATAGACAAGTGTTATTTGAACTAGTCAGTGTACATTGTAAAGGAATAGACAAGTGTTATTTGAACTAGTCAGTGTACATTGTAAAGGAATAGACAAGTGTTATTTGAACTAGTCAGTGTACATTGTAAAGGAATAGACAAGTGTTATTTGAACTAGTCAGTGTACACTGTAAAGGAATAGACAAGTGTTATTTGAACTAGTCAGTGTACATTGTAAAGGAATAGACAAGTGTTATTTGAACTAGTCAGTGTACATTGTAAAGGAATAGACAAGTGTTATTTGAACTAGTCAGTGTACATTGTAAAGGAATAGACAAGTGTTATTTGAACTAGTCAGTGTACATTGTAAAGGAATAGACAAGTGTTATTTGAACTAGTCAGTGTACATTTGTAAAGGAATAGACAAGTGTTATTTGAACTAGTCAGTGTTATTTGTGTACACTGTAAAGGAATAGACAAGTGTTATTTGAACTAGTCAGTGTACATTGTAAAGGAATAGACAAGTGTTATTTGAACTAGTCAGTGTACATTGTAAAGGAATAGACAAGTGTTATTTGAACTAGTCAGTGTACATTGTAAAGGAATAGACAAGTGTTATTTGAACTAGTCAGTGTACACTGTAAAGGAATAGACAAGTGTTATTTGAACTAGTCAGTGTACATTGTAAAGGAATAGACAAGTGTTATTTGAACTAGTCAGTGTACATTGTAAAGGAATAGACAAGTGTTATTTGAACTAGTCAGTGTACATTGTAAAGGAATAGACAAGTGTTATTTGAACTAGTCAGTGTACAGTGTACATTGTAAAGGAATAGACAAGTGTTATTTGAACTAGTCAGTGTACACTGTGTAAAGTGTTATTTGAATAGACAAGTGTTATTTGAACTAGTCAGTGTACATTGTAAAGGAATAGACAAGTGTTATTTGAACTAGTCAGTGTACACTGTAAAGGAATAGACAAGTGTTATTTGAACTAGTCAGTGTACACTGTAAAGGAATAGACAAGTGTTATTTGAACTAGTCAGTGTACATTGTAAAGGAATAGACAAGTGTTATTTGAACTAGTCAGTGTACATTGTAAAGGAATAGACAAGTGTTATTTGAACTAGTCAGTGTACATTGTAAAGGAATAGACAAGTGTTATTTGAACTAGTCAGTGTACATTGTAAAGGAATAGACAAGTGTTATTTGAACTAGTCAGTGTACATTGTAAAGGAATAGACAAGTGTTATTTGAACTAGTCAGTGTACATTGTAAAGGAATAGACAAGTGTTATTTGAACTAGTCAGTGTACACTGTAAAGGAATAGACAAGTGTTATTTGAACTAGTCAGTGTACACTGTAAAGGAATAGACAAGTGTTATTTGAACTAGTCAGTGTACACTGTAAAGGAATAGACAAGTGTTATTTGAACTAGTCAGTGTACATTGTAAAGGAATAGACAAGTGTTATTTGAACTAGTCAGTGTACATTGTAAAGGAATAGACAAGTGTTATTTGAACTAGTCAGTGTACACTGTAAAGGAATAGACAAGTGTTATTTGAACTAGTCACAAGTGTGAATACAGTGTTATTTTGTAAAGGAATAGACAAGTGTTATTTGAACTAGTCAGTGTACATTGTAAAGGAATAGACAAGTGTTATTTGAACTAGTCAGTGTACATTGTAAAGGAATAGACAAGTGTTATTTGAACTAGTCAGTGTACACTGTAAAGGAATAGACAAGTGTTATTTGAACTAGTCAGTGTACATGTGTGAAATAGACAAGTGTTATTTGAACTAGTCAGTGTACATTGTAAAGGAATAGACAAGTGTTATTTGAACTAGTCAGTGTACACTGTAAAGGAATAGACAAGTGTTATTTGAACTAGTCAGTGTACATTGTAAAGGAATAGACAAGTGTTATTTGAACTAGTCAGTGTACACTGTAAAGGAATAGACAAGTGTTATTTGAACTAGTCAGTGTACATTGTAAAGGAATAGACAAGTGTTATTTGAACTAGTCAGTGTACACTGTAAAGGAATAGACAAGTGTTATTTGAACTAGTCAGTGTACATTGTAAAGGAATAGACAAGTGTTATTTGAACTAGTCAGTGTACATTGTAAAGGAATAGACAAGTGTTATTTGAACTAGTCAGTGTACATTGTAAAGGAATAGACAAGTGTTATTTGAACTAGTCAGTGTACACTGTAAAGGAATAGACAAGTGTTATTTGAACTAGTCAGTGTACATTGTAAAGGAATAGACAAGTGTTATTTGAACTAGTCAGTGTACATTGTAAAGGAATAGACAAGTGTTATTTGAACTAGTCAGTGTACATTGTAAAGGAATAGACAAGTGTTATTTGAACTAGTCAGTGTACACTGTAAAGGAATAGACAAGTGTTATTTGAACTAGTCAGTGTACACTGTAAAGGAATAGACAAGTGTTATTTGAACTAGTCAGTGTACTGTAAAGGAATAGACAAGTGTTATTTGAACTAGTCAGTGTACACTGTAAAGGAATAGACAAGTGTTATTTGAACTAGTCAGTGTACACTGTAAAGGAATAGACAAGTGTTATTTGAACTAGTCAGTGTACACTGTAAAGGAATAGACAAGTGTTATTTGAACTAGTACATTGTAAAGAATAGACAAGTGTGTTTGAACTAGTCAGTGTACATTGTAAAGGAATAGACAAGTGTTATTTGAACTAGTCAGTGTACATTGTAAAGGAATAGACAAGTGTTATTTGAACTAGTCAGTGTACACTGTAAAGGAATAGACAAGTGTTATTTGAACTAGTCAGTGTACATTGTAAAGGAATAGACAAGTGTTATTTGAACTAGTCAGTGTACATTGTAAAGGAATAGACAAGTGTTATTTGAACTAGTCAGTGTACATTGTAAAGGAATAGACAAGTGTTATTTGAACTAGTTGAACTAGTCAGTGTACATTGTAAAGGAATAGACAAGTGTTATTTGAACTAGTCAGTGTACACTGTAAAGGAATAGACAAGTGTTATTTGAACTAGTCAGTGTACATTGTAAAGGAATAGACAAGTGTTATTTGAACTAGTCAGTGTACATTGTAAAGGAATAGACAAGTGTTATTTGAACTAGTCAGTGTACACTGTAAAGGAATAGACAAGTGTTATTTGAACTAGTCAGTGTACATTGTAAAGGAATAGACAAGTGTTATTTGAACTAGTCAGTGTACACTGTAAAGGAATAGACAAGTGTTATTTGAACTAGTCAGTGTACACTGTAAAGGAATAGACAAGTGTTATTTGAACTAGTCAGTGTACATTGTAAAGGAATAGACAAGTGTTATTTGAACTAGTCAGTGTACATTGTAAAGGAATAGACAAGTGTTATTTGAACTAGTCAGTGTACATTGTAAAGGAATAGACAAGTGTTATTTGAACTAGTCAGTGTACATTGTAAAGGAATAGACAAGTGTTATTTGAACTAGTCAGTGTACATTGTAAAGGAATAGACAAGTGTTATTTGAACTAGTCAGTGTACACTGTAAAGGAATAGACAAGTGTTATTTGAACTAGTCAGTGTACACTGTAAAGGAATAGACAAGTGTTATTTGAACTAGTCAGTGTACATTGTAAAGGAATAGACAAGTGTTATTTGAACTAGTCAGTGTACACATTGTAAAGGAATAGACAAGTGTTATTTGAACTAGTCAGTGTACACTGTAAAGGAATAGACAAGTGTTATTTGAACTAGTCAGTGTACACTGTAAAGGAATAGACAAGTGTTATTTGAACTAGTCAGTGTACACTGTAAAGGAATAGACAAGTGTTATTTGAACTAGTCAGTGTACACATTGTAAAGGAATAGACAAGTGTTATTTGAACTAGTCAGTGTACACATTGTAAAGGAATAGACAAGTGTTATTTGAACTAGTCAGTGTACACTGTAAAGGAATAGACAAGTGTTATTTGAACTAGTCAGTGTACACTGTAAAGGAATAGACAAGTGTTATTTGAACTAGTCAGTGTACACTGTAAAGGAATAGACAAGTGTTATTTGAACTAGTCAGTGTACAGTGTACAAGGAATAGACAAGTGTTATTTGAACTAGTCAGTGTACATTGTAAAGGAATAGACAAGTGTTATTTGAACTAGTCAGTGTACATTGTAAAGGAATAGACAAGTGTTATTTGAACTAGTCAGTGTACATTGTAAAGGAATAGACAAGTGTTATTTGAACTAGTCAGTGTACATTGTAAAGGAATAGACAAGTGTTATTTGAACTAGTCAGTGTTAAGTCAGTGTAAAGAATAGACAAGTGTTATTTGAACTAGTCAGTGTACATTGTAAAGGAATAGACAAGTGTTATTTGAACTAGTCAGTGTACACTGTAAAGGAATAGACAAGTGTTATTTGAACTAGTCAGTGTACAGTCAGTGTAAAGGAATAGACAAGTGTTATTTGAACTAGTCAGTGTACACTGTAAAGGAATAGACAAGTGTTATTTGAACTAGTCAGTGTACACTGTAAAGGAATAGACAAGTGTTATTTGAACTAGTCAGTGTACACTGTAAAGGAATAGACAAGTGTTATTTGAACTAGTCAGTGTACATTGTAAAGGAATAGACAAGTGTTATTTGAACTAGTCAGTGTACATTGTAAAGGAATAGACAAGTGTTATTTGAACTAGTCAGTGTACATTGTAAAGGAATAGACAAGTGTTATTTGAACTAGTCAGTGTACATTGTAAAGGAATAGACAAGTGTTATTTGAACTAGTCAGTGTACATTGTAAAGGAATAGACAAGTGTTATTTGAACTAGTCAGTGTACACTGTAAAGGAATAGACAAGTGTTATTTGAACTAGTCAGTGTACACTGTAAAGGAATAGACAAGTGTTATTTGAACTAGTCAGTGTACATTGTAAAGGAATAGACAAGTGTTATTTGAACTAGTCAGTGTACATTGTAAAGGAATAGACAAGTGTTATTTGAACTAGTCAGTGTACATTGTAAAGGAATAGACAAGTGTTATTTGAACTAGTCAGTAGACAAGTGTTATTTGAACTAGTCAGTGTACATTGTAAAGGAATAGACAAGTGTTATTTGAACTAGTCAGTGTACATTGTAAAGGAATAGACAAGTGTTATTTGAACTAGTCAGTGTACACTGTAAAGGAATAGACAAGTGTTATTTGAACTAGTCAGTGTACACTGTAAAGGAATAGACAAGTGTTATTTGAACTAGTCAGTGTACATTGTAAAGGAATAGACAAGTGTTATTTGAACTAGTCAGTGTACATTGTAAAGGAATAGACAAGTGTTATTTGAACTAGTCAGTGTACATTGTAAAGGAATAGACAAGTGTTATTTGAACTAGTCAGTGTACACTGTAAAGGAATAGACAAGTGTTATTTGAACTAGTCAGTGTACACTGTAAAGGAATAGACAAGTGTTATTTGAACTAGTCAGTGTACACTGTAAAGGAATAGACAAGTGTTATTTGAACTAGTCAGTGTACGTTGTAAAGGAATAGACAAGTGTTATTTGAACTAGTCAGTGTACACTGTAAAGGAATAGACAAGTGTTATTTGAACTAGTCAGTGTACATTGTAAAGGAATAGACAAGTGTTATTTGAACTAGTCAGTGTACATTGTAAAGGAATAGACAAGTGTTATTTGAACATGTCAGTGTACATTGTAAAGGAATAGACAAGTGTTATTTGAACTAGTCAGTGTACATTGTAAAGGAATAGACAAGTGTTATTTGAACTAGTCAGTGTACATTGTAAAGGAATAGACAAGTGTTATTTGAACTAGTCAGTGTACATTGTAAAGGAATAGACAAGTGTTATTTGAACTAGTCAGTGTACATACACTGTAAAGGAATAGACAAGTGTTATTTGAACTAGTCAGTGTACAGTCAGTGTTGTAAAGGAATAGACAAGTGTTATTTGAACTAGTCAGTGTACATTGTAAAGGAATAGACAAGTGTTATTTGAACTAGTCAGTGTACATTGTAAAGGAATAGACAAGTGTTATTTGAACTAGTCAGTGTACACAAGTGTTGTAAAGGAATAGACAAGTGTTATTTGAACTAGTCAGTGTACATTGTAAAGGAATAGACAAGTGTTATTTGAACTAGTCAGTCTGTAAAGGAATAGACAAGTGTTATTTGAACTAGTCAGTGTACATTGTAAAGGAATAGACAAGTGTTATTTGAACTAGTCAGTGTACACTGTAAAGGAATAGACAAGTGTTATTTGAACTAGTCAGTGTACACTGTAAAGGAATAGACAAGTGTTATTTGAACTAGTCAGTGTACATTGTAAAGGAATAGACAAGTGTTATTTGAACTAGTCAGTGTACACTGTAAAGGAATAGACAAGTGTTATTTGAACTAGTCAGTGTACATTGTAAAGGAATAGACAAGTGTTATTTGAACTAGTCAGTGTACATTGTAAAGGAATAGACAAGTGTTATTTGAACTAGTCAGTGTACATTGTAAAGGAATAGACAAGTGTTATTTGAACTAGTCAGTGTACACTGTAAAGGAATAGACAAGTGTTATTTGAACTAGTCAGTGTACACTGTAAAGGAATAGACAAGTGTTATTTGAACTAGTCAGTGTACATTGTAAAGGAATAGACAAGTGTTATTTGAACTAGTCAGTGTACATTGTAAAGGAATAGACAAGTGTTATTTGAACTAGTCAGTGTACATTGTAAAGGAATAGACAAGTGTTATTTGAACTAGTCAGTGTACATTGTAAAGGAATAGACAAGTGTTATTTGAACTAGTCAGTGTACATTGTAAAGGAATAGACAAGTGTTATTTGAACTAGTCAGTGTACATTGTAAAGGAATAGACAAGTGTTATTTGAACTAGTCAGTGTACACTGTAAAGGAATAGACAAGTGTTATTTGAACTAGTCAGTGTACACTGTAAAGGAATAGACAAGTGTTATTTGAACTAGTCAGTGTACACTGTAAAGAATAGACAAGTGTTATTTGAACTAGTCAGTGTACATTGTAAAGGAATAGACAAGTGTTATTTGAACTAGTCAGTGTACATTGTAAAGGAATAGACAAGTGTTATTTGAACTAGTCAGTGTACATTGTAAAGGAATAGACAAGTGTTATTTGAACTAGTCAGTGTACATTGTAAAGGAATAGACAAGTGTTATTTGAACTAGTCAGTGTACACTGTAAAGGAATAGACAAGTGTTATTTGAACTAGTCAGTGTACACTGTAAAGGAATAGACAAGTGTTATTTGAACTAGTCAGTGTACACTGTAAAGGAATAGACAAGTGTTATTTGAACTAGTCAGTGTACATTGTAAAGGAATAGACAAGTGTTATTTGAACTAGTCAGTGTACATTGTAAAGGAATAGACAAGTGTTATTTGAACTAGTCAGTGTACATTTGAACTGTCAAATTGTAAAGGAATAGACAAGTGTTATTTGAACTAGTCAGTGTACATTGTAAAGGAATAGACAAGTGTTATTTGAACTAGTCAGTGTACATTGTAAAGGAATAGACAAGTGTTATTTGAACTAGTCAGTGTACACTGTAAAGGAATAGACAAGTGTTATTTGAACTAGTCAGTGTACACTGTAAAGGAATAGACAAGTGTTATTTGAACTAGTCAGTGTACATTGTAAAGGAATAGACAAGTGTTATTTGAACTAGTCAGTGTACATTGTAAAGGAATTGTGAACTAGTCAGTGTATAGAGGAATAGACAAGTGTTATTTGAACTAGTCAGTGTACACTGTAAAGGAATAGACAAGTGTTATTTGAACTAGTCAGTGTACATTGTAAAGGAATAGACAAGTGTTATTTGAACTAGTCAGTGTACATTTGAACTGTAAAGTAAAGAATAGACAAGTGTTATTTGAACTAGTCAGTGTACACTGTAAAGGAATAGACAACTGTTATTTGAACTAGTCAGTGTACATTTTGTAAAGGAATAGACAAGTGTTATTTGAACTAGTCAGTGTACACTGTAAAGGAATAGACAAGTGTTATTTGAACTAGTCAGTGTACATTGTAAAGGAATAGACAAGTGTTATTTGAACTAGTCAGTGTACATTGTAAAGGAATAGACAAGTGTTATTTGAACTAGTCAGTGTACATTGTAAAGGAATAGACAAGTGTTATTTGAACTAGTCAGTGTACATTGTAAAGGAATAGACAAGTGTTATTTGAACTAGTCAGTGTACATGTGTAAAGGAATAGACAAGTGTTATTTGAACTAGTCAGTGTACACTGTAAAGGAATAGACAAGTGTTATTTGAACTAGACAAGTGTTATTTCAGTGTACACTGTAAAGGAATAGACAAGTGTTATTTGAACTAGTCAGTGTACACTGTAAAGGAATAGACAAGTGTTATTTGAACTAGTCAGTGTACATTGTAAAGGAATAGACAAGTGTTATTTGAACTAGTCAGTGTACATTGTAAAGGAATAGACAAGTGTTATTTGAACTAGTCAGTGTACATTGTAAAGGAATAGACAAGTGTTATTTGAACTAGTCAGTGTACATTGTAAAGGAATAGACAAGTGTTATTTGAACTAGTCAGTGTACATTGTGAATAGACAAGTGTTATTTGAACTAGTCAGTGTACATTGTAAAGGAATAGACAAGTGTTATTTGAACTAGTCAGTGTACACTGTAAAGGAATAGACAAGTGTTATTTGAACTAGTCAGTGTACATTGTAAAGGAATAGACAAGTGTTATTTGAACTAGTCAGTGTACACTGTAAAGGAATAGACAAGTGTTATTTGAACTAGTCAGTGTACATTGTAAAGGAATAGACAAGTGTTATTTGAACTAGTCAGTGTACATTGTAAAGGAATAGACAAGTGTTATTTGAACTAGTCAGTGTACATTGTAAAGGAATAGACAAGTGTTATTTGAACTAGTCAGTGTACACTGTAAAGGAATAGACAAGTGTTATTTGAACTAGTCAGTGTACAGTGTACATTGTAAAGGAATAGACAAGTGTTATTTGAACTAGTCAGTGTACATTGTAAAGGAATAGACAAGTGTTATTTGAACTAGTCAGTGTACATTGTAAAGGAATAGACAAGTGTTATTTGAACTAGTCATTGTGTACAGTCAGTGTTGTAAAGGAATAGACAAGTGTTATTTGAACTAGTCAGTGTACACTGTAAAGGAATAGACAAGTGTTATTTGAACTAGTCAGTGTACATTGTAAAGGAATAGACAAGTGTTATTTGAACTAGTCAGTGTACACTAGTCAGTGTACACTCAAGTAAGAGAGGAACTTACAAGTAAAGGATGCTTTCTACTCAAGTAAGAGACGAACTTACAAACTTGCTTTCTACTCAAGTAAGAGAGGAACTTACAAGTAAGGGATGCTTTCTACTCAAGTAAGAGAGGAACTTACAAGTAAAGGATGCTTTCTACTCAAGTAAGAGAGGAACTTACAAGTAAAGGATGCTTTCTACTCAAGTAAGAGAGGAACTTACAAGTAAAGGATGCTTTCTACTCAAGTAAGAGACGAACTTACAAGTAAAGGATGCTTTCTACTCAAGTAAGAGACGAACTTACAAGTAAAGGATGCTTTCTACTCAAGTAAGAGAGGAACTTACAAGTAAAGGATGCTTTTACTCAAGTAAGAGAGGAACTTACAAGTAAAGGATGCTTTCTACTCAAGTAAGAGAGGAACTTACAAGTAAAGGATGCTTTCTACTCAAGTAAGAGACGAACTTACAAGTAAAGGATGCTTTCTACTCAAGTAAGAGACGAACTTACAAGTAAAGGATGCTTTCTACTCAAGTAAGAGAGGAACTTACAAGTAAAGGATGCTTTCTACTCAAGTAAGAGAGGAACTTACAAGTAAAGGATGCTTTCTACTCAAGTAAGAGAGGAACTTACAAGTAAAGGATGCTTTCTACTCAAGTAAGAGAGGAACTTACAAGTAAAGGATGCTTTCTACTCAAGTAAGAGAGGAACTTACAAGTAAAGGATGCTTTCTACTCAAGTAAGAGAGGAACTTACAAGTAAAGGATGCTTTCTACTCAAGTAAGAGAGGAACTTACAAGTAAAGGATGCTTTCTACTCAAGTAAGAGAGGAACTTACAAGTAAAGGATGCTTTCTACTCAAGTAAGAGAGGAACTTACAAGTAAAGGATGCTTTCTACTCAAGTAAGAGAGGAACTTACAAGTAAAGGATGCTTTCTACTCAAGTAAGAGAGGAACTTACAAGTAAAGGATGCTTTCTACTCAAGTAAGAGAGGAACTTACAAGTAAAGGATGCTTTCTACTCAAGTACTCAAGTAAGAGAGGAACTTACAAGTAAAGGATGCTTTCTACTCAAGTAAGAGAGGAACTTACAAGTAAAGGATGCTTTCTACTCAAGTAAGAGAGGAACTTACAAGTAAAGGATGCTTTCTACTCAAGTAAGAGAGTAAAGGGAACTTACAAGTAAAGGATGCTTTCTACTCAAGTAAGAGAGGAACTTACAAGTAAAGGATGCTTTCTACTCAAGTAAGAGAGGAACTTACAAGTAAAGGATGCTTTCTACTCAAGTAAGAGACCCAAGTAAGAGAGGAACTTACAAGTAAAGGATGCTTTCTACTCAAGTAAGAGAGAACTTACAAGTAAAGGATGCTTTACTCAAGTAAGAGAGGAACTTACAAGTAAAGGATGCTTTCTACTCAAGTAAGAGAGGAACTTACAAGTAAAGGATGCTTTCTACTCAAGTAAGAGAGGAACTTACAAGTAAAGGATGCTTTCTACTCAAGTAAGAGAGGAACTTACAAGTAAAGGATGCTTTCTACTCAAGTAAGAGAGGAACTTACAAGTAAAGGATGCTTTCTACTCAAGTAAGAGAGGAACTTACAAGTAAAGGATGCTTTCTACTCAAGTAAGAGAGAGGAACTTACAAGTAAAGGATGCTTTCTACTCAAGTAAAGAGAGTGAGAGAACTTACAAGTAAAGGATGCTTTCTACTCAAGTAAGAGAGGAACTTACAAGTAAAGGATGCTTTCTACTCAAGTAAGAGACGAACTTACAAGTAAAGGATGCTTTCTACTCAAGTAAGAGAGGAACTTACAAGTAAAGGATGCTTTCTACTCAAGTGAGAGAGGAACTTACAAGTAAAGGATGCTTTCTACTCAAGTAAGAGACGAACTTACAAGTAAAGGATGCTTTCTACTCAAGTGAGAGAGGAACTTACAAGTAAAGGATGCTTTCTACTCAAGTAAGAGAGGAACTTCAAGTAAAGGATGCTTTATACTCAAGAGAGAGGAACTTACAAGTAAAGGATGCTTTCTACTCAAGTAAGAGAGGAACTTACAAGTGAAGGAAGCTTTCTACTCAAGTAAGAGAGGAACTTACAAGTAAAGGATGCTTTCTACTCAAGTAAGAGAGGAACTTACAAGTAAAGGATGCTTTTTACTCAAGTAAGAGAGGAACTTACAAGTAAAGGATGCTTTACTCAAGTAAGAGAGGAACTTACAAGTAAAGGATGTAAGAGAGGAACTTACAAGTAAAGGATGCTTTCTACTCAAGTAAGAGAGGAACTTACAAGTAAAGGATGCTTTCTACTCAAGTAAGAGAGGAACTTACAAGTAAAGGATGCTTTCTACTCAAGTAAGAGAGGAACTTACAAGTAAAGGATGCTTTCTACTCAAGTAAGAGAGGAACTTACAAGTAAAGGATGCTTTCTACTCAAGTAAGAGAGGAACTTACAAGTAAAGGATGCTTTCTACTCAAGTAAGAGAGGAACTTACAAGTAAAGGATGCTTTCTACTCAAGTAAGAGAGGAACTTACAAGTAAAGGATGCTTTCTACTCAAGTAAGAGAGGAACTTACAAGTAAAGGATGCTTTCTACTCAAGTAAGAGAGGAACTTACAAGTAAAGGATGCTTTCTACTCAAGTAAGAGAGGAACTTACAAGTAAAGGATGCTTTCTACTCAAGTAAGAGAGGAACTTACAAGTAAAGGATGCTTTCTACTCAAGTAAGAGAGGAACTTACAAGTAAAGGATGCTTTCTACTCAAGTAAGAGAGGAACTTACAAGTAAAGGATGCTTTCTACTCAAGTAAGAGAGGAACTTACAAGTAAAGGATGCTTTCTACTCAAGTAAGAGAGGAACTTACAAGTAAAGGATGCTTTCTACTCAAGTAAGAGAGGAACTTACAAGTAAAGGATGCTTTCTACTCAAGTAAGAGAGGAACTTACAAGTAAAGGATGCTTTCTACTCAAGTAAGAGAGGAACTTACAAGTAAAGGATGCTTTCTACTCAAGTAAGAGAGGAACTTACAAGTAAAGGATGCTTTCTACTCAAGTAAGTAAGAGGAACTTACAAGTAAAGGATGCTTTCTACTCAAGTAAGAGAGGAACTTACAAGTAAAGGATGCTTTCTACTCAAGTAAGAGAGGAACTTACAAGTAAAGGATGCTTTCTACTCAAGTAAGAGAGGAACTTACAAGTAAAGGATGCTTTCTACTCAAGTAAGAGAGGAACTTACAAGTAAAGGATGCTTTCTACTCAAGTAAGAGAGGAACTTACAAGTAAAGGATGCTTTCTACTCAAGTAAGAGAGAACTTACAAGTAAAGGATGCTTACTCAAGTAAGAGAGTAAAGGATGCTTTCTACTCAAGTAAGAGAGGAACTTACAAGTAAAGGATGCTTTCTAGTCAAGTAAGAGAGGAACTTACAAGTAAAGGATGCTTTCTACTCAAGTAAGAGAGGAACTTACAAGTAAAGGATGCTTTCTACTCAAGTAAGAGAGGAACTTACAAGTAAAGGATGCTTTCTACTCAAGTAAGAGAGGAACTTACAAGTAAAGAATGCTTTCTACTCAAGTAAAAGACGAACTTACAAGTAAAGGATGCTTTCTACTCAAGTAAGAGAGGAACTTACAAGTAAAGGATGCTTTCTACTCAAGTAAGAGAGGAACTTACAAGTAAAGGATGCTTTCTACTCAAGTAAGAGAGGAACTTACAAGTAAAGGATGCTTTCTACTCAAGTAAGAGAGGAACTTACAAGTAAAGGATGCTTTCTACTCAAGTAAGAGAGGAACTTACAAGTAAAGGATGCTTTCTACTCAAGTAAGAGAGGAACTTACAAGTAAAGGATGCTTTCTACTCAAGTAAGAGAGGAACTACAAGTAAAGGATGAGGAACGTACAAGTAAAGGATGCTTTCTACTCAAGTAAGAGAGGAACTTACAAGTAAAGGATGCTTTCTACTCAAGTAAGAGACGAACTTACAAGTAAAGGATGCTTTCTACTCAAGTAAGAGACGAAATTACAAGTAAAGGATGCTTTCTACTCAAGTAAGAGAGGAACTTACAAGTAAAGGATGATTTCTACTCAAGTAAGAGAGGAACTTACAAGTAAAGGATGCTTTCTACTCAAGTAAGAGAGGAACTTACAAGTAAAGGATGCTTTATACTCAAGTAAGAGAGGAACTTACAAGTGAAGGATGCTACTATATGGCCAAGAGAACAAAAATTGGATTAGTTAGTTATAGACAAATTCCACAATTTGTTTGTTAAAATTTCGCGAAAACAACATTAGCGCTACTTACGGTAGGCGTTCCTGGTTTATTAGTGTAAGACTAGAGAGTAGACTACTAATCACTTATTACGTCTCACCTCGAACTCTTGGGCTATTCTTTTACCAACGAATAATAGGATTGATCGAAACATCATAACGCCCCCATGGCTGGAAGGGCGAGCATGTTTGGTGTGACGGGGATTCGAACCCGCAGATCATGAGTCGAGCGCTCTAGTGGAGTTTTATTGGTATAAATTCACTTAAATGATATGCAAACTGTTTTAATGGTTTATTCTTTTGGGAAAATTCTTTGCAATCATTCTGTAAAGGAATAATGTGAGGTTCAGTTTACTCCATAACTAAAGCGTTTTATTTTTTGACTATAACTTCTACAAGTTGGCTTGACTAAAGCTAATCGATAAGTCTAAATTCATAGTAAACGTTAACTCAACCATTTTACTTTTTTGTTAACTTATTTCGTACGCATAACAATTTCTCGTCAATTTTCACTAAACTGTTGGTTAGACTAAATAAGAAACCCAGTGATTCGATAATAGAATATACGTTGTTATTAATCCGCTCAAGTGTAATTACATTCATCAAAATTATGAAAATGATTTGCGACAGTTATTTCAGTGACTACGTTCACAAGGGGCGTTTTGTTCGAATCCCCGTCACACCAAGTATGCTCGATCTTTCAGCCGTGTTATTATGTGACGATCAATCCCATTATTCATAGGTAAAAGATTAGCCTAAGACTTGATGGTGATGAACAGCTGCCTCCCCTCTAGTCTTACACTGTAAATCTAGGATGGCTAGCGCAGATAGCCCTCGTGTGGCTTTGCGCGAAATTCATAAACAAACAATTTGTTTTGTGTTATTTATATTTATTCACTTTTGAACTTTCAATATTACAGAAGAGAGAGTGGAGTGCTTGCTATCATTTTATTTTAAGCCTGCTAATCATGATTTCCAATTATAAGAATATTTAAGAGGAAAAAAGTTGGATTCGAACTAATTCTTTACAACCTGTTTGCTATATGGAAGTTCACTCTGTTTCAGATTTTTCCTTAAACTATCTTGCTTGTTGCAAAATTATCGAATTCAAATAGCACTCTTCTCATACAACATCGCCATCTATTGAATGCATTACCAAATATTTTAATAATATTTTCAAATTATTCAATTATTATTATAATGAATTAAATAACACGAGCTTGTTATGTCAAAACTGATAATAAGGGGGAAGAAAAGCATTATTTCATCTTTTGGTATTTCTATATTGGATTCAAAATCTTTAACTAAGAAGACTGAGGCTGAATATATAAAAAGGCCTAGAATTCATAGCAAACACAAATATCCAGCCAATTAGTAACATGCAGTAAAACTGTTTTTTGTTAGGATTTTCGATTTCTTTCAAAGCTACTCGTAAGTCATTTGGGCTAGCCGTTCCTAATTTTGAAATGATAGACTTGAAAGAACGCAACTAATGAACATCACCAATTGCCAACTCTTGGGCTACTGTAATCACATAATGAGTTTTGACTTACGACTTTATAACACTTTCATAGTTCCAGAGTAGTTAATGCAATTTTTTTTTTTTTTTTGGTTAGTTGGGTCATACTCGTAAACAGAAGGGAGATGGGCGTCAAAAACGGAGGCTACATGGGAAACAATCAGCCATACAACTTTAATTAGTTAAGCCTAAAAGTTATTTAAAACTCTATTAACACAGTTGTTAACAAACAGGAAAAGCGACGGAAAATAATTCAAAGTTAATGAACGATTTCTTGAGTATCATGCTACATAAAAATATGTTTATATATACACATATATAATTTCGTGATATACCGTATTGCTTCGAATTTAAGACGTATTCCACTTATAAAAGGGGATTTTCAGGAAAAAAAATTAAATGATAATTAAAAAGGAGTAAATGTTTTAATAATTTATTAACGAATCAGAAATATTAATAATGTATTTAAAATAAAATGTAATAAGAAATATATAAAATATACAGGAAATTTAAAATTTTCATCACAATAATGTTTCTTCCTCCTTTCTTTATTTAATCAAAATGTTACTCCGATATTTCTTCTGACTCACTGTTACATCCTGAAGTTGAAGCATCTTCATCGCTTGATTCGCTATTGTCCCAGAGAATGTCATCTTGTGTTTCATCTTCCGCATCTTCAAAATATGACAGCAGTTTTTGACTAATTGTTGTCTTTCGCCGAAATGATATTCATATATTTCTCACAACAGCCACAAATAGCCTTGAAAGAAATACCACTATTTCCTGCAGATTCTTTTGCTTTTAACATTAAGACTCTCTCGTTACAGGCAGTTTTTTATTTTCTAAGTTTCTGAAATACGCTATAAACGGCAGCATCGGTTTCAAGATGTCTTCCTTTTCTTGAGCCAGAAAATGACTTTGTACTTTTATTGCAAGAAAACAACTTGGCTTTTATACCACGCTAATGACGTACATTTGGCTCGTTCGCTGTATACTTTTTACCGGCTGTATGTTTATTTGTTTGTTTATTTTTTGAATTTCGCGCAAAGCGACTCGAGGGCTATCTGTGCTAGCCGTCCCTAATTTAGCAGTATAAGACTAGAGGGAAGACAGCTAGTCATCACCACCCACCGCAAACTCTTGGACTACTCTTTTACCAACGAATAGTGGGATTGAACGTACTTTATAACGTCCTCACGGCTGAAAGGGCGAGCATGTTTGGTGCGACCGAAATTCGAACCCAGCTGTATGATTCCCAATCTGTTCGGCGTTCAAAATAACTTTTTTTTAAATACGGCATCATACGTAAAATGTTTTTCCATGGGTATAAAACACAATAAAATATCGTCTGAACAATAGGACAGTAAGACAAAGTCTGAGGACAGTGATATCCAACTACACCGCTAGAGGCATTGACATTGGCAAAATTGAAGTTTTGTACGTGTCTTTTTTAGTCTTTGTAAACAAAATTCTTTTTAAAATATAAGTCAATCTATCTGTTAATGTAGGATTTTTTCGAAAATCTTTGTTGTTCGAGGAAAATAATGTTTTTGAGTCTTTCAAAAAGTGAAAAATAATAAATATCTCAAATTTAGGACGCGCCCTAATTCTCAGTTCGGAAAAAAGTGAAAAAGGTGCGTCTGAAATTCGAAGTAATACGGTATATATGGTTTCATTTTAAAAGCGCTATCTATTAGGTATTGCTAGAGAAAGTATTCCTAACAAGGTTGGAAGTCATCGATATAAAATGATTAATTTTACGTGTGCGTGTATCAAAACGTTTATCTTTTATTTTTATTTTCATGATAATTGTTTATAAATAACTCAAAATACCAGCCTAATTCCAAGATACAACATTTTTTTATCATTTGAAAAATTTTGCTGCTAACCCTAACAAAGTTCCAGTTCCATTAGAATGCACCTAATTATTGTAAGTATGTTTCATTATGAAACCTTAATATAACCGTGACATAGATATTTAAAAGAGGAAATTTTTATACATACGAAAAATTAAATTAAACGTAAGGAGAATGAAAATAATACGAATAATTTTTATTATCTGTTCCTAATTTAGCAATGTAAAGCCAGTCATCACCAACTGTTACATTACCAACGAATAGGGGAACTGGTCGTACTTGAAGATTCGGTTGAAGATGCGAGTATATTTGGTGTAACGGGTAATTGAAACCGCGACACACAGATTATGAATCAAGTGCCCTAACTACCAAGCCATGCCCAGCCGATAGTAAGAACAAAATGTAACTACCAAGCCATGCCCAGCCGATAGTAAGAACAAAATGTAACTACCAAGCCATGCCCAGCCGATAGTAAGAACAAAATGTAACTACCAAGCCATGCCCAGCCGATAGTAAGAACAAAATGTAACTACCAAGCCATGCCCAGCCGATAGTAAGAACAAGATGTAACTACCAAGCCATGCCCAGCCGATAGTAAGAACAAGATGTAACTACCAAGCCATGCCCAGCCGATAGTAAGAACAAAATGTAACTACCAAGCCATGCCCAGCCGATAGTAAGAACAAAATGTAACTACCAAGCCATGCCCAGCCGATAGTAAGAACAAAATGTAACTACCAAGCCATGCCCAGCCGATAGTAAGAACAAAATGTAACTACCAAGCCATGCCCAGCCGATAGTAAGAACAAAATGTCTTAAAGAAAATTCGAAAAAGTTTCGAGTTTACATAAATTTTACATCATATGTCACTAGCAGAATATAAGTGTTCTGACTAAGTAATTTCACAACCGTCTTCATCTTCTTCAACACGCTGCATGAAATACGTAATAAATATTTGATTAGACATACGTTTAGCATTATTTATGACTTAAAATAAAAATGATACCTCTGTTCACTGTTTGAAAATTGATATATATATTTGATGGTGATCTTCAGCCAACGACTAGTATAAATGGGAATATCTTCTTCAATCCGAAACAGCCGGGAGTAAGAAAAGTCATAAATTGAAAAACATATTATTGTTATCCATCTCTACAATTCTCAAAAAACAAAACAAAAACTTAATTTTTTGTAACTGGATTAACTGGCTTTTTACATGTTATAGCATAATGTTGCAAAGATGTTATTTTTAAATTTTCTGGTGAAAAGTGAATAATTCAACGCCCAGTCTAAGTAACGATAAAAATTATTTTATTTCCTTGTTTAGTTTATACAAGCTTGAACACTTGTACAATGTCGTAAATCGTTGTAGGCTGATGTTAAGAATTTCGTTAACTAAAGTAAAACAAATCAACTTGTTTATTTGAATAAAGTAACTAGACAAACTCGATAGCAAAGAAATAAGTACTTCATGAAAGCGCACTGACGTTTCTTATTCTCTGTCTTGACAATTTTTCATCTATTTACTTGAGCAACTATCTTTCAAGTAACTCTAACCTTGAACTATTCATGAAATAGTTATATGATTTTCAAAACTACTTTGTATTTATAATCTCGCACTGAATCCACGAAAAACTTGATGCCAACTTAAAGCTTTTCACACCTTGTAGCTTACAAATAAAATTGCTATGTTAAAAATATAGCTTAAAATAAAACATTTCAATAAATTCTATAAACGTTTCTAGAGCCTGAATATGTACCTCTTATTTATAAAATAAAGATTTAAACTGAAATTTATAAAAAACTGTTGAAAAAATGTTATTTTAAATACTTCTTAAATAAAATCTGTAATGAGAGGATAAAATGAATTTATACAAAAAAAGCCCCCCCGCTAAGTCTTTGGATTTCTAACGCTAAAATCAGGGGTTCGATTCCCCTCGGTAGGCACAGAAGATAGCCTGGTGTGGCTTTACTTAAATAAAACATACAATACAGAAAAGGAGTGTAAGTATTGCTAGGACGTGAGATTAGCCCCGAAATAACTTCCTCTTGAATCAAGTGCTAAAGGAGGTTTTTTAAAAATAAAAGTATAATTGTTTTATGTAATATCTTCCAACTTACTGGTGCGAAGTTTAAGAATATGTAGTTTTTAAAGAATCACAGAAATTGTCTTAAATGACGAGATTTTATATTTTATTTCTTCATGGTTCTTCAAAAGTTACTAGGGCCTGCCATGACTAGGTGGTTAAGGCACTCGAATCGTAATCTGAGGGTTACGGGTTCGAATCCCGGTCGCACTAAACATGCTCGCTCTCCCAGCCGTGGGGGCGTTATAATGTGAGTGTCAATCCCACTATTCGTTGGTAAAAGAATAGTCCAAGAGTTGGTGATGGGTGGTGATCACTAGTTGCCTTCCCTCTATTCTTACGTTGCTAAATTAAGGACGGCTAGGGCAGATAGCTCTCGTGTAGCTTTTCGCAAAATTAAAAAAACAAACAAGTAAACAAACAAAAGTGACTCAAGTCAATGAAGACGTTTAAGCAAGCAGTCAATCGCTATTATAGGTGGACTTTGCTAGAAGAAACCTTAGTTCGGAAAAGTTGATTATATATTAATATTACTTTTTTCCTATTCTGAATCTTTCAAAAATGTAATAAATGTCTACTTGAAGAGGCACACGGTTTTATAAAATGTTACAGGTGGCTGATATATTTATAAAATAAATCATATTTCCTCCAATACTTGGTTTTCGTAGTCAAAAGCCCTCAATGGCCTATGACATCACAAGAGATGCTTTAAATAGGTGTAGGAGTACTGTGGGGTCCTACCATGTTTATCACTTTCACTCGTAACTTTAAGAACACAATATGACACCAGAGGGTGATAAAAAACAAGTATTTTAGAACTATAGGTTTTATGGCATACTTCTGGTTAGTCACTAGAAGGACTCTTAAGGAGGTCCTCAGTACAAATCCTGAAACTAAAGCACTCAAGCGCTCCTTTAATTTGTAATCTAGAATTTCATTTCAAATACGCGAAATTTATATCTGTGTAAAAAATATATATACAAATAGCTATACGCCAACATATGTCTCTTGAAGTTTCAATTTGTTCTTGGGCGAAGGAAATTTGTATGTTATCTATTTTTAGTTATTTTGTTTCTCTTTAAAACTTTAGCATTTTGCTCTCACCTGATCACGTTTTAAAAACTATAGTTGTAATGGGTTCTCTTTTGGATTAATTGGTAAAAATGAATGAAAAATTCAAAGTCAATTCTAGTTAATGACAACGAAAGCCTTTCACTTCTTATGTTGTATATTCTAAAGGTTTACATAACTAATGATAGCCCTAAATTTGTAAATAAACGAAATCTTCCTTATTTTCTAATTTCGTATTTTTATTTTGTGTAAATACCAAGACTCAACTCTTACAGCATTGAAATTTTTGTTTATCTAAATTTAGTCCTTAAAAATACCATGTGGAAAAGTGCTAGGACAAAGTAAAAATTATTCGTGATGGCGAGAAACCCACTTGAATACGAGTGGTATGTGTACTAACACGTTGCTGCCAAGCCTATTTTGCCCTTACTTTCCAGAGTCCCACTAGTCATTTTATAATTACTTTTTATAGGAAAAGTGTATATGTAGCCGTTGTGTCCCAGCCAATAAGTGGACCTTCAAAAAGAAAACAGAGCACGACTCATTCGTGGGTCGTGTGGGTCTTACTTGAAAGAAAAAGAACCTAGATGCGTTAGATTCATGTGGTTAATCGTTTTTTAACCCGTTTCTCATAATCACATGAAATTGTAATTTTTTTCTCATTGGAACTTTTATACAAATGTATATGTTTTCTTATAGCAAAGCTACATCAGGATATCATTGTGTCCATTGAAAGGAATCGAATCCCTGATTGTAGCTTTGTAAATCAGTAGGCTTACCGCTGTTCCAGCTTTGGACGCCCTTATACGATTACTAAAGCAAGGAAATAGTATAGTATATATTAAATAATGTCTATACAAATACTAGAGGTGAGGAAATAGCGTAGCATGTGTTATTCAGTTGTTTGTATAAACACTAGACCGAAAGAGATAACGTAATGTGATTTAATATAGCTCCATTAATATGCTGTGTTAAAACGTAATTTAAGTAACATAGTAACGTGCACCTAGTACTTTTGGTAATAAATGTGTTCTCTTTTTATTACAGTGGTATGACTTACCTGTCTATCGAAATGAGCTATCCAAAATATAACACTAATAGGCTCTACACAGCGTTCGTTTTGTTGTTTTGATAAAGATGTTTTATATTACTATAGCACTATTTATCGTCATAGTGTGAAAGTAAAGTCTTTAATGTGATTATTCTTGTCCTATGAAATTAGTGTCAGGTTTATTATATTTTCACACTTCATTTTTATTTCAGCTCCTGAGGATTTTTCAAAAAGAAAAGCAATTTATAATAGATTTAAAACACATTGTGTCTACCATATCCATTGTTGACGACGCATTTCGCTCGGTCCAGAGCTAAGTGAGCGAACACAACAATCACAGTAGTAGCTTGGAACACTATTTATGTAAGCCATTTGTTATAGCAAAAATTGTTATGGTAATATCAGCATATATCTCGCACTTTATATAGAAACGATTTATTTGAAGTTAGGCCTAGATTGATTTCGGAGTTTATGTTTAAAAGTGTTTCTAAATACCAGTAAAAGTGGTTCTAGTAAATCGTTTATTGAAAAGTTATAAATAAATTTGCTATTTTTAGTTAGAGTGAACTTGGCACTGTTTATGTCAAAATAGTAACTTACCCAACGATAGAACACGTTACAACAATAACACAGGCCTGCGAAGGTTTTATTATCTTGAATTTTTAATATGTTCTACAGAAACTCCTGCATGTTGAATTTTTAATATGTTCTATGCAAACTCCTGTATGTTGAATCCGAAATTGATATCCATTTCAATTGATATTAACATAGGAGGGTAAATCGCGGTTACTTTGTGAATTTATGTAGATTGTTAGATTGATCTGAACGCTATTTGACGCACTAGCTTTCAACAATACACAACAATGTACAGCTATAAACTTCAAAGGAAGAAATAAACTAAATTGTTGTTGTTGTTTTAAATTAAGCACAAAGCTACACAAGGGACTAACTGTGCGCTCCCATAATTTTATTTCATAATTATAAATATTGTTTTAAAAGGGAAAAGCACGTTTTTAGATGGGAAATTTGTGAGAAATATGGCTCATAATTATTGGTGGTCCGGCACGGACAGGTGGTTAGGACGCTCGACTCGTAATCTCAGAGTCACACCAAACATGATCACCCTTTCAACCGTGGGGACGTTATAATGTGACGGTCAATCCCATTATTCGTTGGTAAAGGAGTAGCCCAAGAGCTGGCAGTGGGTAGTGATGACTAGCTGCCTTCCCTGTAGTCTTACACTGCTAGATTAAGGACGGCTAGTGTAGATAGCACTCGTGCAGCTTTACGCTAAACTCAAAAAACAAATAAACAAAATTATTGCAGTCTAATTTCACCCAAACTACAATCCCGAATAATTTTGACGTTATATTCCGCCAACATTCGATCGCTACATAGTAAATCGCCTGTAATTATTTGAGTTGAAAAGCGCAGATATGTATTTTACAATATTAAAACAACTTGGAATTTCTGCATCCAGAAAATGTTGTTTCTAAGAAATTCACTCTTTGTCACGTCGAAACAGAGTTATTTAATCACACTAAACGCATTTTTGTTTTTCAGCATTATTTCAATTCGTAAGAAATGTATACTTTAATATATAAATCTTCTATAAAGCCGCAGAATACTTTTCATGAGTAATAATTTATTAAACGAACACAGAACGTAACATAAGAGCTTGGTGAATGAAGTTCACAGAAACAAGCAACAGTGAACGATTATGTGGTTAGCACATAATTTTTTCATGCCTCGCGATGCGAAATTTAACGATAGTTTTACACAACGTGTGTATAGATCATGTCACACTTAATGTAAACTAACACCTTGCGGTAAAACGATGTAACTACGTATTAAAACATACATATTTTAATTACTGAGAAAAGTCTAACGTATATTTCGTAAAAATGTTATATTTTAGCATTTATATCCATTTAGTATTTTAAATTTTATTCACTACTGAAAATAATTTTGAAATATTTCTTTAAAAAACTAGATTTTTGTGCTTGAATGATACTGTTTTATTACTGTTAATTCGGTGAGATTAATTTTGTTTTCCATTGTCAACTTTTTACAAAACAAACAACAATTATAATTTTATTACATTATATTAATGGCCTGGCATGGCCAAACGCGTAAGGCGTGCGACTCGAGGGTCGCGGGTTCGCGCCCGCGTCGCGCTAAACACGCTCGCTCACCCAGCCATGGGGTTGTATAATGTGACGGTCAATCCCATTATTCGTTGGCAAAATTGTAACCCAAGAGTTGGCGGTGGGTGGTGATGACTAGCTGCCTTCCCTCTAGTCTTACACTGCTAAATTAGGGACGGCTAGCACAGATAGCCCTCGAGTAGCTTTGTGCGAAATTCCAAAAACAACAAACAAAACATACATTATATTAAATTATTTTCTGGTTGAAAGACTATCACTGATATAACATGATTTTTTTATCGCAGCGACAGTACTTAGTCTTTGATTAAATTCATTGAAAGCTGGTAGAAAACTGCTTCTTCTCACGTTTAATTTCTTGCTGGATTATGGCGATACATGTAAAAGACATCCAAACAAGTCCGTTTGTACAAGTACTTTAAGTTTTACCAGTTTTCTTTGTTCGCATTATTATTATTTTTAAGTTGAATTGGGTAAATAACACAGATACTTCAATCCCTTTCAAATAATAATAATAAAAAACTTATGTAAATGAATAAAGAAAACTAGAATTCTGGCTAGGATCCAAGAATTTGTGCCACTAATATCCTAAAAGCCCGAATGGAGTTGGGTCAGTTTCTTTTATTTCTCTAAACATTTTTATACACGTCCTACTACATATTTTAGTTATTAAAGCCTTCTACAAGGAAAGAAATGATGATGCACTTTCTGTATTAGATTATTTATGGGATGACCTGACATATACGAGGTAGCTAAGGTTTTGAATTTGGCGCAAAGCTTGTTTTGTTTGTTTTGAATTTCGCGCAAAGCTACTCAAGGGCTATCTGCGCTAGCCGTCCATAATTTAGCAGTGTAAGACTATAGGGAAGGCAGCTAGTCATCACCACCCACCGCCAACTCTTGGGCTACTATTTTGCCAACGAATAGTAGGATTGATCGAACATTATAACGCCCCCACGGCTGAAAGGGCGAGCATGTTTGATGCGACCAGGATTCGAATCCGCGACCTTCGGATTACGAGTCGAACGCCTTAACGCGCTTGGCCATGCCGGGCCCTGGCGCAAAGCTACACGAGGGCTATCTACGCTAGCCGTCCCTAATTTAGCAGTGTAATTACGATCCAATTAAAGTGTAATTCCATATGAATAAATACCTGAAAAAAATGTTGAAATTTGCTAGTTATCACTTGTATGAAAAATACTGTGATTTTTTTTAGTGAAATTGAAGAAAATTTTATGCAGGTTTATTTATTTAACACTCCTACGAAAAGACGTTTCTAGTCCTGATTTCTCCAAGCCCATTCCCCTGGCTGTGGTTTCGCTAGATAGTAGATAGGGACAGTGGGAATCTCGTTAATCCATTCATTAATGGATTTAAATGGCAATTTTATTTAAATACAAAATTATTAGCCTAATATTAATAACCTTTCAAGTTGCTCTGGGGCCTATTAGGCCCCACTTTTCGTAGGAGTGTTAAATGGAAGCACTTGCATTTAACAACATAAGAAAATAGAACGTACAGCAGTGTACAAGAGTGTGAAGATAAGACAATATTTTATCATTCTTTCCATTTGATGGCGCTAATTCTTCCATGTCATTACAGAATGTAAGTTTCAACATTGTTGACAACTGAATAAGCCGATGTAAGAATACTTAATTTTCATAGAATTCCCATATACTTGTATTAATGACGTACTATAAGGGTTCTGCTTGAATGAACATACTAATCAAATTTATTGTCTGATCAAATAATTGTCATGGTACCCGATGCAGTATCATAATTACATAGAAAGAAGCTGGTAAGGAGCTAGCATATGGTAAAGCTAGCATATGGTACCGATATATGCTAGAAGAAATAAATTTAATGGCACTCTACAAATAAACCTTGATTTAAAAAAAAAAATGTTTAACACTATATATTAAGTTTTATTGTGATGCCACAGACGAAAAAGCATAGAGAATTGTCCGGAGAGAAGAGAGTTTACATAAAAGCTTTACGTAATGCTGGTTTGACTCTCCAACAAATTACTACAGACTTGAAATGCTCCCCAACAATGTCAAGTACATCCAAGACTATGAGACCGAGACAAGTACATTTGAAAATAGGAAAGGAAGAGACAGAAAACGTAAACTCAATAACACTGATGTTAAGTATACAAAAGTTATGCAGCTTTTGGAACAGAATAAAGACTGCCACTGATCTCAAGCATGAGATAAACGACCATGTATCAAACGACTGAAAAGTGTCCATATTTACAGTATGAAGAAGACACAATTAAAATGGAATATTTAGTCGAGTAGCAGCAAAAAAATTAAACATATTTACCTTGATCTATAAATATTATCAAGAAACTAACATTTGCTAAAACGTATAAAACTGAACTGTTGACGATTGAAAAAGGGCGTCATGGATAGGTGAGTCCAAGTTTGAAATATTTGGTTGAAGGTGTGAGTTGTACGTTCAGCGGAAGAAAGGTGAAAGATACTTGCCCCAATACATAGCACCTACCATAAAGTATTGGGGAGGTAGTGTGAAGGTTTGAGGTGTTTTTCTGCTGAAACAACAAGAGATATTAGTGAAAGAGATGGAATATGGGACCAGTGCAAGTATCATCAGATACTGATCATTTATTGTATATCCAGTGGTTTGTGTATTGTTGGTAAAGGATTCTACTATAAAGAAGATAATGGCCCCAAACATTTATACAACTCAGGTAGAAATTACTTAACTAAGAAAAAAGTTGATAGAATCATTCGAATGATGCAATGGCCTAAACAGAGCCCTGATCTAAACCCAACTGAGCAGATCAAGGATTTGATAGATCAAAAACTTGACAAATCAAAAGTTACTTCTAAGGAAACTTTATGGGAGTGTATTAAAGACATTGGAGTATAATATCAAAAAATACTTTGATTCAATATGTTACAGCAATGACTAAAAAGTGTCTACAGTTATTAAAATAAAAGAGAGGCACAGAGTATTTACTAAGGGCCCTTGTTTCAGAACGAGTGATTAAATGTGGTAAACATGAAATATAATGAAAATAAAAAAATGGGCCTATATTTGCAGACCAATACAACATGCATTATCATGCAATACCAACTAATTTTGACACCAGAAAAATCGTGAAAAACGCAGAAAATCCAAAAGTATCTTATCAATACTTAGGACCTACGAGAATGTATATTTGTACCAAATCCCATATAAGTTGATTGACACACACAAGAGCAGTTTGCGAAAACCCCAACTTGTATTCTTCTCGCTAAAATTTGAACCAAATCTCATATAAGTTGGTTGACATACACAAGAGCAGTTTGCGAAAACCCCAACTTGTATTCTTCTCGCTAAAATTTCAACCAAATCTCATATAAGTTGGTTGACATACACAAGAGCAGTTTGCGAAAACCCCAACTTGTATTCTTTTCGCTAAAATTTGTACCAAATCTCATATAAGTCGATTGACACACACAAGAGCAGTTTGCGAAAACCCTAACTTGTATTCTTCTCGCTGAAATACTGAGAAGAAACATTTTTCAAATCAAACCTTTTAAAATTGTATATATCTCTGTTTTTAACCTATAAAAAGTATCTTTTTATTGAATCCCACGTCAATTGATCGAAATACCACGGAGTAATTGTAAAAAGACATCTAAAATTATGTTTTTGTAGCATCTTGCCCTCCCCATATGATTACTAAAACCCAACAAGTCGAACATTTTTATTTCTCAATGCGTGTTCCCTGTAGAAAGTTATTACTTGACCAAATACCATGTAAATTGGTATAAATAGCTTTGCAATTGACCAAAACCCCTAAATTATAGGTTATCTAACCTTTTGACCCTTCTAAAATGACCAAATAAATAGACATATCGTACATTTTTTGTATGTATATGTATTGTACCTGTAAGAAAGTATCATTGTGCCAAGTTCCGTGACCAAACTACGACAGACTGTCAAAAACCTTTAAATTATGTTTGCCAGTGTATTTACCTGTAGAAAAGTATATTTGTGCCAAATTCTATATAAATTGGTCAAACTATGGCCGCGTAGCTAACCCTAAACTCCAACGTTGAGCTTTTTTGTGAGCTCTGACCCTTTCCCAACTCTCTGAAGAGAATCAAAATGGGTAAATTGAATGATTTTACATATCAATGCGTTGGGCACATGAACATTTATATTTCTGCTAATTTTCGTATTGATTGCTGTAAATATGACCGTACAGGAGCACAAAATATGCATTGTGGGTTGTTTGACCAGGGTATTGTGGATTGTTTGACGTATAGTATTGTGGGCTGTTTGACCGTGGTATTGTGGATTGTTTGACGTATAGTATTGTGGGCTGTTTGACGTATAGTATTGTGGATTGTTTGAAGTATAGTATTGTGGGTTGTTTGAGTATGGTATTGTGGATTGCTTGACGTATAGTATTGTGGATTGTTTGACGTATAGTATTGTGGGTTGTTTGAGTATGGTATTGTGGATTGTTTCACGTATAGTATTGTGGGTTGTTTGACCAGGGTATTGTGGATTGTTTGACCATGGTATTGGACCAAGTATGGAGTGAAGGAATGGCAGTCGACTGTAAAGTGTTTGGAAGAAGAAGATGGAAACAATAAAAAAAGAACATTTCCTTTGACGAAGACATAAAAACGTTGTTCATTTCAACAGCAGCTTACCTTGGTAACTCACAACTGTTTCAACCACCTTGAGAATGAAGATGGAATTATATGTGTACATATGGTTGAGTATGGTACTACCAAAGAAGAAGTGGTGAAGAGCAGTTTTCCTTCTGACACAGATGTATTGTAAACATCATCAGTGTGGTTCTTTTAGGTGAAAATACTGGAAAGCACAATATGCATCGACTGGTAGTGTGAGATTTTATTGTGGTTATGATTCTGTTTATCGTGCATTTATTATTTCCTTTTATTGTGTGGTTCATCTATGAAGCTTTAGTTACATTAAAACACAAACTCACCTTTAATACAATTTCGTATTTCGAGGAAATATATATGTGTGCATGATGAAGTTGACACCAGCTTCCCTAGCGGTGACGTAAAGATTCTATTGATTAGCAGAATAGTAGGTAAATATGTATCTCAGAAAGGCTGGTATTGGTATTAACACTTTTGCTGTTAAAGCAGAGAACAACGTTTCGACCTTCTTAGGTCATCTTCAGGTTAACAGAAAGAGTATGTAAATTTATTAACACATGAGGCGAACTCTCTCGGCCTACCCTATGAATTAGTAACCAGCACGAAGCGTTACTAAGAGAGAGAGAGAGCCATTCACTTATTCATTGAAGGGTATAGTTACTGTTGTTCATCATTCGATATTGAAAACTATTTGCTGCATTTATGGACGGGAAATTATATTGTTTTCTTATTCGTTATTATCCTGGTGCACCCAAGTGACACAGTAGTATGTCTGCGGATTCACACCTTGAGAAACAGGGTTTTGATACCCGAGTGTGCAGAGCACGGATAGCCCATTGTGTAGCTTAATTCTAAACAAACAAACTTATTTCTGGTTGCATTATTATTGATTTTTTAATACCTATGATAAGTTAATGATCAGTATTGATGTGAAGTCTTGCCGAAGCGTTTGTTTATTTAACTGGGCTTAATGTATTTCAAAGTTTTGATAGTTACTGGGCTATACAGTTACTATTGGGACTCAGCACACGAAACAAAACAAAAACTCAACATATTAAAAAAACAAGTAAACACAGTCACAAAACTATGTTCACCTGATAAAATTAACGATGAAATCAACAAAATAAAATAACACTTCATCAAGATCAACAAATTTCTTTCAAAAACCATTGAAAAAAAGTATACCCATACACCAGGGCCGGATTAAGGGCAACTGATGTCCAAAGCACAGCCCAACAATGATGCCCTCCTCGGTCACTCCATTGCTTAACTGACAATGTATTAAGACTCAATAAGTTCTGAAAGTGAAATAAAAGTTTGAAAATTTATAACCCTTCTTCAGTTTACTTCCAGACCAGATTCCACAACTATATTAAATAAAAACTTTTTTATTTTATTTATTTAACACATTGAGCATGGATCAAAATCAAAGGATGACTGAGGACTTTTATTAAGTAATGATGAGAGAAATCACTTCTTTGATTAATGATAATTAAAAAGAATTATTTTTACTGTATATTTGTTTTCACTCTTAGTTAAACAATTCTCACTTTGATGTTAACAATTTATCACTTTGAACTTAAAACCCTGTAAGCAAATTATTTACTTATACCTTAGTATTTATTTAAATTTTAAAAGGTTTTCTTCTAAATTTTTTAATTGCAAAATATTTGATAAAGTCCTCAAAAGTAATTTGGCGAAACAAATCTGTGTCTATACTTAGCAGAGACAAGACATCCAGCCTGTCTTGTCACATAGTTGTTCTGTTGGGATTTTTAATATGCTTGAGTTGAGAAAGTAAACACTAATCTGTGCACTTTGTGACCATTAATGTTAAAAATATACGCAATGCAATGTCTACGTTTGGAAACATACACTCAGTTTTGTCTTCTGAAATTATTTTATAAAGTTCAGCATGACAGAATCTGGCTTTTACAATTTTTGTTGCTCTGAACTTATGGCGCACATATGAGTAAAACTGCTGAGGCTCGGCAGAGAGATTAGTGTTCAAGTCCTCTTAGTAAGCATCAATTAACTTTTGGGAACACTGAGAGTACCTTTCAGCTTCAGCAGATGAAGTGACGTCATTTGTCACATCACTTAGGAAAGAAAACCTGTTTGATATGTCTTTGTACACCTCTCCTCTTCTTCTCATCTGGGTTTCTAGTTTGTCAACAATTGTGTAGAAGGTGGTGATATGAAATTTATCTCTGGTATTCAGAGCTACTTCTTGTGTTACTGCATCAGCGACTACTTTCTTTCTGACACATTTGCGAATTTGAGCTGCATTGTAATCAACATCTGGTAATATTTATATTACAACTGCTTCAAATCTTTCAAAGTCATCCATTAAAGTGCATAGTTAGTCAACTAATGACCCGTACAGATCTGCACATGTTTTTAAGTTCACATCCTCATTTTGCAGAACTTGACTTGCTTCATGAAACTTTTGCAAAATCTCATCTCATATGATCAACTACACATTTTAAAGCTTCCAAAATCTTAAAGAAAGACTTCAAAATTGCTGTTGTTGCCACAGCATGTGCCTCCCATCTGGTATCAGAGAGAGATTTTAACACACTTTCATTTTCAAGACAAGCTTTAAGGATTTCCTATTGGCTGGTTGAGGCTGAAAACAGTGTATAGAGCAAATGCATTGTAGAGAAAAAATTAACTGCCACTTGACAGCAAACAACAGCACTTTGGCCTACCAGATTCAGTGAATGGGCTACACAGGGCACATATATGGCAAACATATTTTCTTCTAAAATCTTTAGCTACATCCCCCTATAACGCCCAGACATGTTAGCAGTATTGTCGTAAGACTGGGCCCTACATTTTGAAAAATTAAGTTTGCAAACCTCACGTAAGTACTGCAATACCTGATTTGCCATTTCCTCACTGATATAGCCTTTCAGTTCCAGTTAGGTTAGAAAGCATTCACTAGGCTGCCCATCTTTTAAGTATCGAAGTACAACATTTAACTGATCTATATGTGATAGATTTGGCGTCTAGTCAATTGACAAGTTCAAATAACCAGAATAATTTACTTCATCAGCAATGAATACGTGGACCTTCTGATCCATTGGTTCAATGAGTTCTTCATAGGTGGTTTTGAACAAGTGACAAGGATTTCCTTTACCAGAATTTCCATTTTATAAATGTGTCCTACTAAAAATGGATCAAACTGACTTATGAGCTCAAGCAGCTCTAAAAAATTCCCTTTCTGCAGTGAACCACATTTTTCATCTGTTTCACAAAAAGCCAGGCCACGTTCAGCTAACGTACAAATAACAGTTATTACACGCTCCAAGACATGTTCCTAGTAATTGCACTCTTCTTTAATTTGTTTTTCCAACTCTTGTCGCAAGCCTAAACCTTGTCTGTAAGTTAAGTATGTTAACATAGAGTCTCGGTGAGTAGTACTTCATTCATGATGATCAATTACAATAGTATTTCGTCAGTCACTAAACCATTCTCTTTCAACAAAACATGGGGAAAATTTAGGTGCAAAAGGTTTACAAACAAAGCAGTAACTGACCCTGTTGATGGTGCATACAATAACCACTCTCTCTTGTATTGCTCACCATTGGCTTTTACCCCAATGAAACGTTTTTACGAACAGTATCTCGTTGGCTTGTCACTATTTAAAGTCCGGCAAGATTTGCCAAATGGCCCATTGTGGAGTTGAGAGTCAATGCAATGGGTCCACAAGCAATCAAATAAACCACATCATCAGCAGAGAAATCGAGCCACAACTCTGGATCTTTTGCTGTAGTTTCTTCATCTTGTGTAGACTGAAGCATTATACAATAGTCCAGTAGGTTTTCATTTTCTGTAATTATTTCAACTCCAGACTGTCTTGTAGAGCAACTTGCATCAACATTAACACTAGATGTATCAGGAAAATTTACAGGCAATTAAGATCAGTTGTGAGACTTGTGCCAGTTGAGCCAGCCTGTGACACCTCAACGTGATCATGACGTTCTGGCCTTGAAGTGGACAAAATGGTACTTGCAGGTGTGGAGCTTGGTTCAACTTCAATCTTGCCAGTCAGATACAGTACAAGTGACTTCTGATGGCAGAGATGGGTTTTTATTTGGAAGATCATGTTGTGTAAGTTGAATGAGAAAATTAGTCAGCTTTCCAGTCTTGGCCACTAAATCCAAAGCCTTTTGTTGGTTCTTTTTTGCCAGTTTTCACTTTTGTGCACAACTTAATTGAACACGTTTCATCTTGCAATCTGAAAAATACAGAAATAAAAAACACAAAAGAGCATGGATCATATATAGTTATAAAAATACAGAAACAAGAATAAAAAACACAAAAGAGTATGGATTATATATAGTTATAATGATTAGAAAAACACTGAAATTCATAAATAAAAACGTTGGTAAAACAGTCAAACATACTAAACTCTAGGTTCACATTTAGACAAAGATTATCAGAAAGTTATCCTAGGACCTTGGTGCATCAGCACATAATCATGAATTCATAAATATTTTTATTGATTTGCTGCACTCTGATTGGTTAAAAAAATATTCCAAAACAATTTGTGATCGACAACACATACTGCAGTAGCCTATATACACAATGATCATTCTGTACTGGTACACATACATAACATATAATCAATTGTAAACTGTACTGCACATTGAACTACTAAATACTGGGTTAGGCCTAGACTAGAGTACCTTAATCCTAATCAAATATCTGAAGAATGAGTTGCAACCTCAACTTTGAGCTCAGTTTTGACCTGGGGACTTCAGATGAGCCAACAAACCATACATCAACTAAATAGGCATATGTCTGAAACTTTATCTGCATGTCTGGATGCAAAGGCAAATTCAAAACGACGGCCTTAAATTGGGAATAGTCCATTTCATTATTCCAGGCCTAACTTAAGTGTTGTTATCTGAGAATTGAGTGACAATAACGTTAGGCCTAACGCTGATACATTGCAACTGAGGCCACTAACGTTAAGTCTAGTACTCACTATTAACCTTGCTCACATGAACTTGTGCAATTCATGCACCTTTACAGACAGTCCTAAATTTATTTTATTGATTAATCGTTTCTTTACAGTATCTTTGTATGACCACGGTACCACAGTACTGTACTACTACTAGTAGTATAGTGTATACATAACAACGTTAAGAATCATGTCGTACACGTCGTAGTCTTACGCAATTTGACCTAAAAGGCCGAATTATCGCCTTTAGACTGCTCCGATCAGTCAATTGCTTTCCCAGCTTTTCAGAAATTTAATAGACAACATACTGATTTGAATTTATTGTTTCAAAATAGTTGAATTACACCTAAAAGTTTGTTGTCGTTGTCTCTGTGTTTCTGTCTCGGATTGTTCGTTCGTCTCATAAAAGATATCACCAGAGGGTCGGGTCGGGTCGGGTCGGGGCATTATGACGTCAGGATAGGATCAAGGAAGAAATAAGGAGAATATAATTGTGATCTCCATTTTGGGTCTGAAAATGGCACATTTAACAAAATTTTGTTGGCTATTTATAAATGATGATAAAAACAAGGATGCCTGGGCTTAAATCACATGTAATACTAAGGCAAATAAAACTAAAACAAACGAGAACAATAACCCAAATATAACGTACGAAAACAGAAGCCGAAAAAAACATACAATTAGCCATATTTCTGTACACATCTGTCACCATTTCGTTTGACTTATGTTTCTGTAGTATCATGCTCTTATTCTTCTGTAGATGTGACTGAATAAAGCAATAAAAGGTAAAATAAAACAGTTGCACTACCTATAATTTCTTATACATAGCCACAACAAAATGAACGATTGAAAAAATATTTTACCTTCAAAGTCAGACATCATAACATTCGATCAGCTTTTACCTGAAGTTTTATCAACAATTTGTACCACTCTTTACAATAATCTTTCGCAACTCAATGACTTCTTACTTAAGATATACAGTTGAGTAGTTTCTAGAAACTTTAGTCACTCACCGAGCTAAAGAAAACGTTTCTTTAACAATGCAGAGTAAAGTCGAACACGGCAGGTAAGGACAACTAAGTGTAGTAGTGAAATAGTTAAGGGCTTGACAGCTAGGAGAAAAACTATGTGGTGCTCTGCCCCCCTTCCCTTGGCGCCCTAAGCATATGCTTATTTTGCTTAATGGTTAATCCAAGACTGTACACACCAAAACCAGCAATACAGTTAACAGCAAAGAAACAATAATAAATTTAAAGAAACCACAAACTAAAAAAAACCTTATACTGCTGCATCTCATATTTTCTAAATATTAGCAAAATTTTGAAAAACTTGTTACAAAATGTAACATTTCAGTAACCACTAAATTTATTCATAACCAGGTACAAAACTAAAATCCATACTATATGAAAACTACACTGACAAACATAACACTAACATTATTTGTAAAATAGAATGTGATAACTGCCATGACTTTTATATTGGAGAAACAAGTAGAAAAATGAAAACCAGGTTGAAAGAAGAAGAAAAAAACCCACCTGCACCTGTTTTGGACACTGCAAACCAAATAAACACCACATAACTCCAGAAAATACCCAAATACTAAGTAGGGAAACAAATATAAACAAACACAAAATCAAAGAAGCCCTACTTACACAAGAACTCAATCCAAAATAAAGGAATACCTTTATACCTATATTAATTAATAACCTATCATCTAACTGTCATGCCCCTTACAAACCTATATTAATTAATAACCCACCATCTGACTGTCATGCTCCTTACAAACCTATATTAATTAATAACCCACCATCTAACTGTCATGCCCCTTACATACCTATATTAATTAATAACCCACCATCTATCTGTCATGCCCCTTACATACCTATATTAATTAATAACCCACCATCTATCTGTCATGCCCCCTACAATCTCATAACCATTTACACTTTTATCCCTAAGACATGTGTCCAGCAATGGTCAATTGCAAACTCTTTGTTAACCTGAAAATGACCAAGAAAGGTTGAAACATTTTTCTGTCCTTTACTTCAATTATGGTCAAAATGTTATTCTCTACTTTATTTTAATAAAAGTTTTAATACCCATACAACTCGTCTTTGGAATACATTTTTATTTCAAGTGGATTTCTCGTCATTACGAATCCAAGAGTTAGTAATTGGTGGCGTTCATTAACTGCTTACCCTTTAGTTTTAACCTTCAATAGTAGGGACGGCTAGAACAGATAAATCTCAAGTATCATTGCGTGAAATTCTAAACAAGCAATAAAATATGTTTAATTACATTTATCCAATAGTTCTAAATAAAAAAAAAAACGAACTTCACTCTAGCCTTCTATATTAATAATCTACTGATCTGAATCGTTAGAAAGAGAATTAATAAATCAAGTTTTTACAAATATTTCTTCTCAACTGCCAACGAAACATGCAACTTTGGAAGCAAGCTGCTGAAACGATATTATCATACGAAGCAAGTGTTTCCCAAATTTTGAACTTTAACAAATATATAATAAATGTGCCATTCAACAGATGGCAGCAATTGCAAAATAGCTTGGATTCCTCAAAACTGTGTACACACGACATATAAAAATACGTTATACTGAATGAATGATTAACATAATTAGTATCATTGTAATACATCCAGCAAAATCAGCTTTGTTATCAGCAAAGAACTTAAGCCTATAACAACCCAAACCTATGACAAAATCATTCACTCTAATGATGGGTCAAAAACAGGAAAGAACAGGAAAAATATCCTTCAAATGGTTACTTTAATTTGAAACCAGTGAAAGATGTCAGTCAGCTATTGGACTATTTTGTTAAACCTAATTTGCCCGTTGCTCTAATAGTACACCCATGACCGCAGAAAGCTAAACTTGTTTATGGGGTAATAGATCGCGAACCAAGAAAACTCGAGCTCACAGTCAGATCATGCTGATCACTAGGTCACATACAACTCCCGTCTTCAACAATAAAGTGTAAAAACAGTCAAGATAAGGAGAATGTACGTAAATCAGATCTCTGATGACCACCGCAGTGAACAGTAGATGGAGACTCGTAAAGCTCGGGGGTATGACTAGATACTGGTTACCGTGAGATGAAGATTGTACAGTTATGAAGTGACAGCTATATTAGTGATATATATATATGTATGTATATTTTAGATTAGAAAATAACCTTCTCGCTGGTTCAACTTAAATTACACTTTATGTGTCAGTTATTAATTACTCATTAGACAAATTAGTTACATATCATGAACACGTTTTAGTTTAAATTAGCTTAAACTATCATATATTATCAGAAACTGTACTGAATTTGGTTAGATTGTGGCATTTTACAGTGTCAAACAATCTAACTTGGAAAAGTTGACTTCATATACAATATTTCATTTTTAGTAACTGTGGAAGAAAGAGAAATTGCTAAAAAATACATTAACTCTGCGGTTAACAAGAAACGTTAAGAATTGAATCTCATCAACAGAAATAGATCAGATCAATGTGAACCCAGTCTTCCTTGTATAGATGAATTGTGTTACTCATTCCAGTTACTTATATTAGGAATAAACAAAATACAATAAAGTTTCTGGTTCTAAGTGAATGACATGCACTGTTTGCATTTGTGATCAGAAGAGTCATTTTAAAAATCTAAGAATCCTTTTTGTCCTGTAAATGAGCATGGAATCCTGAACTTTCAAGACAAATAATCAGAGCTATCTGAAGCTTTAAGAAAGCTATTTTGTTCTCCATTTGTACAAATAATCAGAGCTTTCTGAAGCTTTAAGAAGACTGTTTTGTTCTCCATTTGTACAAATAATAAGAGCTATCTGAAGGTTTAAGAAAGTTGTTTTGTTCTCCATTTGTACAAATAATCAGAGCTATCTGAAGCTTTAAGAAAGCTGTTTTGTTCTCCATTTGTACAAATAATCAGAGCTATCTGAAGCTTTAAGAAAGCTGTTTTGTTCTCCATTTGTACAAATATTCAGAGCTATCTGAAGCTTTAAGAAAGCTGTTTTGTTCTCCATTTGTACAAATAATCAGATCTATCTGAAGCTTTAAGAAAGTTGTTTTGTTCTCCATTTGTACAAATAATCAGATCTATCTGAAGCTTTAAGAAAGTTGTTTTGTTCTCCATTTGTACAAATAATCAGATCTATCTGAAGCTTTAAGAAAGCTGTTTTGTTCTCCATTTGTACAAATAATAAGAGCTATCTGAAGGTTTAAGAAAGCCGTTTTGTTCTCCATTTGTACAAATAATCAGAGGTATCTGAAGCTTTAAGAAAGCTGTTTTGTTCTCCATTTGTACAAATAATCAGAGCTATCTGAAGCTTTAAGAAAGCTGTTTTGTTCTCCATTTAGTACAAATAATCAGAGGTATCTGAAGCTTTAAGAAAGTTGTTTTGTTCTCCATTTGTACAAATAATCAGATCTATCTGAAGCTTTAAGAAAGCTGTTCTGTTCTCCATTTGTACAAATAATCAGAGTTATCTGAAGCTTTAAGAAAGCTATTTTGTTCTCCATTTGTACAGATATTCAGAGCTATCTGAAGCTTTAAGAAAGCTGTTTTGTTCTCCATTTGTACAAATAATAAGAGCTATCTGAAGGTTTAAGAAAGCTGTTTTGTTCTCCATTTGTACAAATAATCAGAGTTTTCTGAAGATTTAAGAAGACTGTTTTGTTCTCCATTTGTACAAATAATAAGAGCTATCTGAAGCTTTAAGAAAGCTGTTTTGTTCTCCATTTGTACAAATAATCAGATCTATCTGAAGCTTTATGAAAGTTGTTTTGTTCTCCATTTGTACAAATAATCAGATCTATCTGAAGCTTTAAGAAAGTTGTTTTGTTCTCCATTTGTACAAATAATCAGATCTATCTGAAGCTTTAAGAAAGCTGTTTTGTTCTCCATTTGTACAAATAATAAGAGCTATCTGAAGCTTTAAGAAAGCTGTTTTGTTCTCCATTTGTACAAATAATCAGAGCTATCTGAAGCTTTAAGAAAGCTGTTTTGTTCTCCATTTGTACAAATAATCAGATCTATCTGAAGCTTTAAGAAAGTTGTTTTGTTCTCCATTTGTACAAATAAACAGATCTATCTGAAGCTTTAAGAAAGTTGTTTTGTTCTCCATTTGTACAAATAATCAGATCTATCTGAAGCTTTAAGAAAGTTGTTCTCCATTTTTGTTCTCCATTTCTACAAGATCGTTAACAAATCACTAATAAGAGTTGCCCTGGGGCCTATTCTGAAGTGTTAAGAAAGTTGTTTTGTTCTCCATTTGTACAAATAATCAGAGGTATCTGAAGCTTTAAGAAAGTTGTTTTGTTCTCCATTTGTACAAATAATCAGAGCTATCTGAAGCTTTAAGAAAGCTGTTTTGTTCTCCATTTGTACAAATAATCAGAGGTATCTGAAGCTTTAAGAAAGTTGTTTTGTTCTCCATTTGTACAAATAATCAGATCTATCTGAAGCTTTAAGAAAGCTGTTTTGTTCTCCATTTGTACAAATAATCAGAGCTATCTGAAGCTTTAAGAAAGCTGTTTTGTTCTCCATTTGTACAAATAATCAGATCTATCTGAAGCTTTAAGAAAGCTGTTTTGTTCTCCATTTGTACAGATATTCAGAGCTATCTGAAGCTTTAAGAAAGCTGTTTTGTTCTCCATTTGTACAAATAATCAGAGCTATCTGAAGCTTTAAGAAAGCTATTTTGTTCTCCATTTGTACAAATAATCAGAGCTTTCTCAAGCTTTAAGAAAGCCGTTTTGTTCTCCATTTGCACAAATAATCAGAGCTATCTGAAGCTTTAAGAAAGCTATTTTGTTCTCCATTTGTACAAATAATCAGAGCTATCTGAAGCTTTAAGAAAGTTGTTTTGTTCTCCATTTGTACAAATAATCAGAGCTATCTGAAGCTTTAAGAAAGTTGTTTTGTTCTCCATTTGTACAAATAATCAGAGCTATCTGAAGCTTAAGAAAGTCGTTTTGTTCTCCATTTGTACAAATAGTCAGAGCTATCTGAAGCTTTAAGAAAGCTGTTTTGTTCTCCATTTGTACAAATAATCAGAGCTATCTGAAGCTTTAAGAAAGCTGTTTTGTTCTCCATTTGTACAAATAATCAGAGCTATCTGAAGGTGTAAGAAAGTTGTTTTGTTCTCCATTTGTACAAATAATCAGAGCTATCTGAAGCTTTAAGAAAGCTGTTTTGTTCTCCATTTGTACAAATAATCAGAGCTATCTGAAGCTTTAAGAAAGCTGTTTTGTTCTCCATTTGTACAAATAATCAGAGCTATCTGAAGCTTTAAGAAAGCTGTTTTGTTCTCCATTTGTACAAATAATCAGAGCTATCTGAAGCTTTAAGAAAGCTGTTTTGTTCTCCATTTGTACAAATAATCAGAGCTATCTGAAGCTTTAAGAAAGCTGTTTTGTTCTCCATTTGAACAAATAATCAGAGCTATCTGAAGGTTTAAGAAAGCCGTTTTGTTCTCCATTTGTACAAATAATCAGAGCTATCTGAAGCTTTAAGAAAGTTGTTTTGTTCTCCATTTGTACAAATAATCAGAGCTATCTGAAGCTTTAAGAAAGCTGTTTTGTTCTCCATTTGTACAAATAATCAGATCTATCTGAAGCTTTAAGAAAGTTGTTTTGTTCTCCATTTGTACAAATAATCAGAGCTATCTGAAGCTTTAAGAAAGCTGTTTTGTTCTCCATTTGTACAAATAATCAGAGCTATCTGAAGCTTTAAGAAAGCTGTTTTGTTCTCCATTTGTACAAATAATCAGAGCTATCTGAAGCTTTAAGAAAGCTGTTTTGTTCTCCATTTGTACAAATAATCAGAGCTATCTGAAGCTTTAAGAAAGCTGTTTTGTTCTTCATTTGTACAAATAATCAGAGCTATCTGAAGCTTTAAGAAAGTTGTTTTGTTCTCCATTTGTACAAATAATCAGAGCTATCTGAAGCTTTAAGAAAGTTGTTTTGTTCTCCATTTGTACAAATAATCAGAGCTATCTGAAGGTTTAAGAAAGTTGTTTTGTTCTCCATTTGTACAAATAATCAGAGCTATCTGAAGCTTTAAGAAAGCTGTTTTGTTCTCCATTTGTGCATAGTGGCCTGACCCCTTTGTTTCTTTGTAATTCAGCACAAGTTACACAAGGGACTATCTATGCTGTATCCACCACAAGTATCTAATCCCAGTTTTAGCGTTGTAAGTCGGCAGACATATTGTTGAACCATGGGGAGAGGAAAAAGCATTTTTCGTGTTATAAATGTTAGGGGAAGATTACAAACAATAAGTAAGTATTTAAATGTGTTATAATAAATACTTATTTGATTAATACCGGAAGCTAAGCTTTTCTTTATGAATTGATGAGTAATAAGCTATTAAAACTGACTAACGCAACCCTGGTGAAGTTCAGCTTCAGTTCCAAAGTTTCTCACTTTGCTGTATATGTAATATTTAGTTAACAGTAGTATTCATTGCAAATTAATTAATCTGCTTCTTTTCTGTAGCATTTAAGGTTTAACTCTAAGCACCCCTGTGATCGCATCTTTTATTATTCAAAGTCCAGTCCACGTAACAGTAACATCTTAGTTTATTTCTTCCTTTATGTTTCCACAACCTGCCTTCACCTGCCTTAAGATTACAAACGAGATTCAAAAAGAAATACCTCAGTAGTAATATCACGACCAACATAAAATAAATTTACTTGTACAACTTCACGATTAATCTGATCAAGCAACTAAATATAAGCGATAACACCAATTCAAATGTTTCTCAAAAAGTAAATATTTAACTGAATGACTCTCACTCCGTTATCTACAACTCAAACTACTCAGTGCTTCACTGCTGTGTTACTAACTGATTGTCCTACTCATATTTACAGTTGGTGTTTCATTTCTAAATATTTGTCGAAGCTACCACATTTTTGTGGCACCATCTAGGGCATTGATGATATTCCGAGTCTACTTTAACATCATGTGCCCTATAACTAACATCTAAATTGATCAAAACATAAAAGATATAGTTTAGACTATTGCATCTTTCTGGATTATGAATTCACTTGAACATTCCTAATTTAAAGATAAAACATTACACTGAACTGTCAATCAGACAAGTTTCTCTTCTGAGGGCAATGGTGTACAGATGGCATGGCCTCTTGTCCCTTGTCATTACTAGTTATCCTATCATTGGGGGTTTCTTCCTAGTTAGATGGTTGAAGAAACCCAATGGAGGCTGCACTCTTGTTGATCCTCTGAAAATAACCTCAACAGGAATCCAAGTCTCCTGAAAAGGTTAAATTTCTATTGACAAATTATTCTCTGAAGTTACCCAGTTGGCTATTCTTTCTCCAATGTACTTTCAAACATAATCACAAGGATAACATTTCATTTGGATCACCTATTCTTCTGAATTGGCCACATTATTGATTCTTTTGAATACAACATATGACCCCTCCTAGTCTCTGTTTAACTTTGGAGCTCATCCTCTCTAATGACGGGAATTTCACAGCCATGGGATTTTATTTTGATGGAATCCAGTCTTATTAGCACTAAAATAATAGATCATTTTCATTTTATTGCTGAATTATTTATATCTTCCATAGGCATAGTGGTATATTAAAAACAATACATATTCTTTGTATATCATGGAAAAAATTATACATACACACAGAGACCAACAACAAACAAACAAAAGTAAATCCCAAGACACAATAAACTACAAAACCTTATACTGCTGCATACCATATGTTCCAGACGTCAGTAAAAAAATAACCAACATTTCATAAAAACTTGTAACAAAACACAACAGTCCAGTAAACACTAAATTTATTTAAAAACCAGGTACAAAACTAAAGTCCATACAATGTAAAATTACACTGACAAACACGACACCAACATAATTTATAAAATACAATGCAACAACTATCACGACTTCTATATTGGAGAAACAAGCAGAAAAATGGAAACTAGATTCAAAGAACACCAAAACATCTTCACACGTTTTTGAACACTGCAAATCAAATAAGCACAACATAACCATAGAAAACACTCAAATACTAAGTAGGGAAACAAATATAAACAAATGCATAATCAAAGAAGCCCTACTTATACAGCAACTAAAGCCAAACTTAAACCAATATAAATGAACAGCTTTATACCTATACTGATTAATAACCTAACATTCACCTGCAGCCCCCCTGCAATCCGGTACCTGTTTATACTCTCGTCTATAAGTCATGTGTCCATGAACGGTCACATTCAAACACTCTCTTTTTCTTTACCTGAAGATGACCTAGGAAGGTCGAAACGTTGTTCTCTCCTTATCAGTAAAAGTGTTAATACCCATACCAGCAATTCTGAGATGTACTCTTTATATAGCCTTCTACGTGACTATCCAATGGGTGCGGGTACAAAATATCCAAAGGTACTCTAAACGCTTTTTAAAAAATCAATGATGATGATGTATTGTCTGTTACTTCAAGCATTGCTGTACAATAAAAGTTTTCTGATGCTCATTCCCATACATGATTAATTAGTTTAATAGTGTATATATCCACCATACTATCAGAAGATGGATAAAGAACTGTTGTCCTGGTCTTTTTTATTCTAAGGAGTTGACACATTTCCCCAAACAACCCTGATTCTAAGTTTGTCTGTACAATAATAACTTTGAGTTGCAGACATAAAAGTCCTCTTATATATGTAATTAATCCCAGTGTCTCAGCACAGCATTGTCTATACAATAATAACTTTGAGTTGCAGACATAAAAGTCCTCTTGTATATATAATTAATCCTAGTGTCTCAGCACAGCATTGTCTATACAATAATAACTTTGAGTTGCAGACATAAAAGTCCTCTTGTATATATAATTAATCCTAGTGTCTCAGCACAGCATTGTTTCTATGTCTATGATATATATGGAGCTTTCAGTTTAGTTCTTAATCATCACTTGTTGATGTCATTTCTTTTATTATTTTATGTTGTATTTTAAGCTGGCCATCACTACTATCTACTGCTTTTCTCTTTTCACCATATTCACATTTTTCATTAACACGTGGTCTTTGGAATAATGGACCGGCATTCCGTGGCTCCAGCCAAAGTGATGTGCAATATTAAAATTACCCTTGAAGTTTTCAGAATCAACCTGTTCTCCAGCCTTCAGGATTTCTAAAATTTGCTAGCCACTTCATTGTTAAAAAATAAATCTGAATTTAAAAGTTCTGTCTGTACACGTTATAATGGAAATAATTCAGGGTACTTGAACAACTCTCAGTATCTTTCCAATTGTATAATAGCTTCTTTCTGTAGTATTTATTTTCTTACTATAGTGAACAGTTACATATTATTTTATGTATTGTATTTGTGATAACAATACTCTCATTACAAACTCACTGACATCAGTATCTAAGAGAAGTGAATCTTGAAGACTTTGTTATGCTAATGCAGGAGTATTGGCAAATTATTTCTTCAATTTGTTGAATACTTGTACAAAGTTGGCAATCCAACAGACCTTACTTCACTTTTCAAGTAATTTGTGTATAGGACAAGCTATGTCATACAATGATTTTACAAAAGAACAATAGTAAGATCACAATACAAGAAATCCTCTTACCTCATAAACATTCTTTGTTGTTAGCTAATTGTGGACAGAGTTAATATTTAGTGGTCTGTAGTTACTCCTTCTCTGCTGACTATTTATTTCAAGAATATTATCAGTTGATAGAAAAATACTCTTCATGCAATTCAGCTTAAGATTGTTTTTCCTCAACGAATCTAGAACTTGTCTTAGCTCATCATGAGCATTATCAAATAACTTTCCATGTGTGATTGTATCATTTAAGTAGATGAATCTGATGTTTCAGAGAAAGACAGACAGAGCATAATCCATTAATCATGAAATGTGACAGGAGCACTACGTAATCCAAATAATGGCATCAAAAATTGTCACAACATTGTTTTGCAATAAAAATTGTTTTCTTGTTGCATACTTTGTTCACTTATGTTTCCCAGTATCCACTTTTGAGATCCAATGTTAAAAGCCACTTTGATCCAGATAGAACACACAATGTAAAGCCAGTCTTTGACAATAAACAGGTATCCTTTTTGAGGGTTTCATTCACCTTTCATGGGTACATGCGGAATCTTGAAGAGTCATCATGCTGAGCGAGGTATTTGTGTTACATCTTCAGTATTCATCTGAGAGATATTGTATTTGTTTTGTTAATGTCATAGGGTTTACTGGAGAATATATTTTGATATACAATGAGAAAATTATGTAATCTCTGATAGTGAGCAGCTGTAAGACCCTCACAGTTCCAATCATACATCTCAAGATGTAAGGTGGTAAACTATTCTTATGTAAGAAATTAAAATCAGATATTCAACATATTTCCTTAAATACGACTAGTCTTTAGGTTCTTTAATGAGTGTATGCTACTTGTAAAGCCTCAGATCTTGCTATGTTCCATCCAGATTTGTCTCCAGTTTTAGTATTTGCTGTATTCAAGGTCCTAATTATGACATTCTTATTCTTCAAATCCACAAAAGTTTTAACAACCCTTATATCCATCAGGACATGCTGAGGGTATTTGGTTTTATTATGGTCAAAATTTAAATTTACTTTTAACAGATTCTGGTATACATATTTAACTTGTTGGTGATATAAACACTGCTCTTTTTGGTTACAGAAAGTTCAACATCCTCTAGTGCACTAGTTTTCATGTAGTATTTAGTGATTCCTTTGTCATAGATTGTGGATCTAGATTAACTTGCATCTAAGTCTCTGCAATAAGTCACTTTTCAGTATGCATTCTTTCTCAGTGTTAATCACTAACAGTTCATAAATCATAGAGACATGCTCCACAGTAATGGTAATTTCTATGATTCCTCTTGTTGCCATTTTATGTCACTGCCTGCTTGCATCACTTTTTAATCTTTCTTCATCCCTAGAGGCAATTTATCATATATCATTATCAAATCAAGTAGAATTATTATAGCAGTATGGTCAATGTCATTTAGCATACTGCAGTATTTCCCATCACTGAATTCATGGACCTATAGAATATTTTTTTTAAAATAATGATCTTTTCATTTTATATGGGGCAGATGGATTATTCTTAACTGAACTTTGCTTTTTAAATCCAGCTAATTTCTGTTTCCTGATGACTGACTATCCTTTTGTTATTCCTTCAACATGGGTGAGCTTCAAGACTCATCCTCAAGGTGTTGTCTCATTGATGCACTACTAGTACTTTATTTCTCAAAGTTTTGGCTGTTGTTGCCTGGCTTCCAATATTTTTAATATTTTCTAATATTCTTGGAGAGGAGCTTTTACTTTTTATCAATTTTTGCCTGTAGTACTTAGCAGTATGTATTTTCAAGCTACAATTGAAACACTCGTTGTCTCGAAGTTTAGTTTCTATATTAGGTCTTTTAGTGTTTTTCTTTTTTAAATTTCCATGAATGGGAATGTTTGTTTCCAAAATATTCGATTTGACAATCATATGACTTTGAGATGGTGTATTTAGTTGCTTATTTATGACTTTAATGAATTCTGGTTACAATTCCAACTACAGAGTTTTCTTTAAATATGTATAATTAGTTTGTTTTAATCTAACTCTATAATCTCCACATTTTATGGTGTTTATAAAATTATCATGTACCAGCAAATCTACAAGTTCATGTAAAAGATCTGGGTAACTATATAAGCCTTTGCAAGTATTCCACAAGTTCAACTGAGTTATCTTGTTTCCTTTCTACCTTGTTCTGGGACATTATTCTGGATAATTCCTTCTGGTGTGTCATTCTAAACAGTGCTTTATAGTTGTTAAAACTCTCAGCTGGAAGGCTACTTCATATTGTCAGAGCTAGTCCTTTTAAGTGGTCAGCAAGAAAAATAGTTTGTTCTTCCTTATTCCACCCATTTATTCTAGAAGAAATTATTTCGAACTAAGTCTTACATGACTCCATTGGAACATTTCTTTCCCAGATCATTGGTTTCTGGGTTGGATGATGTTGAACTGTCCAGCTGTATTCTGTAACTTTGGTTTTTAGTGTTATGGCTGAAGTAGTCTTGATATATTTTACAAAACATGTGGCACACCGATAGTGATAATAGAATAAGTTTTCCTGTTCCATGTGTTGTAGCAAATGATGTTGTAGGTTGGAATTATTAAACTAATTCAATCGATGAATTCGTTTTCAATGTTTTATTTTATCGCTCATTTTCTTATATCTCAATTATATCATTTCATACTTTTTTATTTTTGCCATTACAGATTTTCCATACTTTGTTAGTTTATTCCTGAACTTCATTAATGACCTTTCCTATTGCAACAATACTGTTTTGGACCTGGTATAGCCTGGTGGGTAAGGCCCTCAGCTTTTAATGTTTTGGCTCTGGGTTCGAATCCTCATCATTCAACATACTTGCACTTTCAACTGCAGAGGTGTTATAGTGTGATTTTTATTTAAATCTTTTTAAATATTATGCATTTATCTTTGAACTACTCTCTTAAATTCTCGTGTCTTATATTTTAAACAACTTTCAAATTTCTATACATTTATTTTTAAATGGCTATATTTAAATATATTTTTCATCTCGACATTTGTCTCATTCTTCACATTTTCTGCCTCTTTCTCCTCCTTTTATTCTTTTTATAATTTTTGAAAACATAAAATTTAAGTGAGTTTAAGAGAGAGATTGATAACTATATGAATGGTAAGTCGGTTTAAGATTTAAAATATATATATATATATTTAATATTTTAGCTTAGTTTAGAGACTGAAAGAGCTGAGATGGACCAATAGATCCCTTGCTATTCCAAAACATTATCTTATATTTTGCTTTTCTTGACTTTAACTATTTCTATAACCCTGAAAAATCTCCAGTATCCTCTAGAGAGGTCTTATCGAAAGTTCAAGTTTACTCAGTGTTATATTACATTTTCACCAACATGTCTGACATGGCGTTGTAGTCAGAGCGCCATTTTATCCGTGAGGGACATAAAAGAGTAGCTTGAAGACTTGCTTCCCTCTAGTCTATCAATTTAACTCTTTGGCTCCTGATTCGCCTCCGGCAATTGAATGTGAGTTCATTGTATACAGTGTACGGCTCGCAAAAATTCCGCACGTGTTTAAAGAAACTACAGTCAAGAAGTTAACTCAGTGACAGTTAACACAGATAACCTTTGAGTAGCTTTTTGCACGAAATTCAAACAAAAATACTAAAACTATCTCAAACTTGAAACCAGTGTTCTAACATTGTTTTATCATTAGCCGGGCTCTTCTAAATTACATGGTGAAAACTGCTTGAACTCCAGTCCACGTAACAATAAAAGATTAGTTTATTTCTTCTTTAAATCCTTACAAGCTGCTTTCACTTACGGTCTACTAAGTTTACAAATGTCATTCAAATATATGGACCTCGTTAATGGTAGTATGATTAAGTTAAAAATATATCTAGTTGCACAATTTCAGAACAAATAATTCAACTAGTTTAATATGCGTGATGATTAACACTGGTCAAAACAATTCACTAAAACTAAATACTTCACTGAATAACTAGCACTCTACTATCTAAAAATTAAAACTACTTAAATAATGCTTCACTGAGCCACTGCTAGCCTACTCATTGACCAACTCTATTTATATCTGATGTCTGTTTTCTAGAAATTCGTCAAAATTACTAGATTTTTGAGATATCATCTAGAACAGGGGTGTGCAACATTTTTCGTCGGTGGGCCATATAACCAACTTCATCAATCAAGCGGGGCCACTTAAAAACAAAGCTTATTCGTGTACATGCACAATAAATTAAAAAAATCTCAAAATGCAAGCAATAATATTTTATATTTTTTGCATGAGTGATCATTTTAGTGCGACACTTGAAATTTAGAGTCCTTGCAGAGCTTGTCAATATCAGCTTTGACAGAAGTGGTTGCCACTCTTAACTGACTGGTCAAATGTTCATCAGTCAGCTGACTTCTACATTTGGTTTTGATGAGCTTCATTTTGGAGAAAAATTGCTCACAGCAGTAGGTGCTACCAAAAAGGGAGGCAATTCTTTGTGCATGACGGGACAAATTGGAAACTTTTCACGTACACAGAGTTTGTAAAAGTCTAGCAAACTGTTTTCAGAGAATTTCCTTTTAGTGTCCATGTCAGCCTGCAGTTCAATGAGTTCCATTTGGCAATCATCAGGACTGTCTTCCACTGCTAAATCAAAAGGTTGAGTGAACAATTTCAATCTAATTTCAGTTTGTCTGAAATCTGGAAATCTGTTTGCAAACTCATCACGCAGCTTTTGTACACTGGTTCCATATTTGGTGCAATCCAGATTAGGAAATTCCAGTTTCCTGGTTGCAAGACATGTAAAATGGGTCAATATGGCTCTTCTCAACTGAACCTGGAAAAGTTCCAATTTCTTCTCAAAAGCACAAATATGCTCAAACAACTTATTCACAAGTTGACTTTTCCCTTGTAGTTTTAAGTTTAAATCAGACAGATGCTGTGTAATGTCTGTGAGGAATGCTAAGTCATTCAGCCAGTTCTCATTGCTCAAGAAGTCCACATTCTGACGTTTGCTCTCCATGAAGAACTTAATCTCCTCTCGCAGATTCCAGAATCTCTTCAAAGTAGCAGCTCTACTAAGCCAACGTACAGCAGAGAAGTACAAAACATCTGAATACTCACTGTCCAGCTCATCTAAAAAAGTTTTAAATTGTCGATGATTTAATCCTCGTGTTCGAATATAATTTACGCATTGGACGACATTTTTCATGACTTCTGCAAAATCCAGAACTTTGGCGCACAAGCTCTCTTGGTGAATAATGCAATGGCTGACAACTACGTCTTGTGCTCCAATTGCAGTTAGAAATTTCTTGGTGAATCCATTTGTCCTACCTGTCATGGAAGGAGCACCATCTGTTGTAACACCACATAATTTATAAGGATTCAGTTCAAACTTTTCTACAACCTCAAGCACTTGTTCACAAATATCCTGTCCTGTGGTTGTGGAGGAAAGGCTTGCCATATCTAAAACTCTTCGAAAACATCAAAGCCTGCAGTAACAGCTCTGATGAAAATGACAAGTTGGGATGTGTTATTGATATCAGTGCTTTCATCCAAAGCCAGACTGAAAGCTTCACACGAATTCAATCTCTCTTTCAAAGTTTCTTTGATGTCCTCTGAAAGATCTTTTGTCCTGCGTGAGACAGTAAAGGGAAAGGCGAGTTTGCTCCACCAAATATTTTTCTCTGGACATGCATATTCTGTGAATATTGTTAAACAATTTTAATAAATTCTCCATCACTGAAAGGCTTTCCCTTTTCTGCCATACATTCACAAAGCTTAAAACTCAGTTTTGTCACCAGTTCTGAATTTTTCTTGAAAGTGGTAAAACACCTTGTTGCTTTTCAATGGATGTTTTAAATGTTCAATTTTGTCCTTTCGTGCCTGACCAACAATTTCATCAAACTGGGAGGAGTGCTTAGTTGCGTAATGTCGCTTAATATTGTACTCTTTCATGACTGCAATTGTAGTTTGACAGACGAGGCAGACAACACCTTGATTATGTGGGACAACAAGATATTTTGTGCACCATTCACTGTTGAATAACCTTCCCTCATCATCAATTTTTCGTTCCTTAACTGCTGACATTTTACTAGCCCTGAAATCAAAACAAAAAATATTCTCACGAAAATAGCAAAGTAGAAAAAAACATAGAATTTATTTACACATGGAACCTCTTATGGACAGAAACACATGTTTCTAAATTGGCATCCCGATCATAGCCTTCCGGTACTTAAATTAATTGAGAATAGCAAAATACAGTGTGACCTCGCCTATTCGCGGTTCGCCATTCGCGGCCCCGCATATTCGCGGGTTATGCGCGAACTGCGTTTTGTAGGTCACAGAGACTGAAAGGGCTTTTCGAGGAGATTTCTGTTGTATTTACTCAATCAAGCCGTTTTATCAATTGTCGTCTTCACCAAACAAGATTGGACTGCTATTGGCTGACTGCCTCAGCTTCCCCAACAACGCAAACGGCAAAGCACAGCCCGGTAACGCACGGTACAATTTAGTGAAATACATAACAGTATGCAATATTGCTACATTATTACTGCATCAATGAGTATAAGTATCATTAGTGTTTGGGAAGCATTTCATATAGTATATAATCGCATACATATACGTTTTAAAACTGCGTCCAATATTCGCGGAGGGTAAAGAACGTAACCCCGCGAATAACGAGGTCACACTGTACATAGAATCAGATGCATCTGAAAGCAAAAATTTTAATAAATTCAGTAAAGTCACAACAATATGCTAAATAATAATCAATTTACCTTCAATCTCTTGTAGTAACTGTAAAAGGTAATAAAATTTTCACCAATAATGAACGACGGACAGCAGAGGTTAGGGAAAATTGTCGCCAGCGGGCGAAGGCGAGGTTCAGGACATGACGTTGAGTCGTAGACAATAGTGCTAGTGCACGTCACCTATTCATGCCCTAAGGAGGCCGACCAATCGAATTCGGCCTGCTCCTCTCTAGCAAAGATAATTTTAGAAGTTTGTCGAGTCGAAGCCTGGGAATCCCGTAGGATCGATGCTTTTAAAAATATTCCATTTGCGTTGGATTACAGATCAGGCCACATGGTTAGATTACAACAACTAGGGCCACACTAAATGGCTTAGCGGGCCGGGTTGTGGCCCGCGGGCCGCCTGTTGCACACCCCTGATCTAGAACAATCTAACTAAACAACTGAATTGATATATCAAAAATATAGTTTATATCAAGAATAAAGGAACATAAAGATAAAACCAGTATTGTTGTAAGGAAGTTGAAAATTGGCCTTAAATTTGATCAATAAAATATAATTGCTAAGCCAAAATGACTTAATTTATAAGAAAGCCGACAAAGATGTTTAAAAAATGGAGAAAACTTACTTCTACATGAAATAAAACTTGCACTTTATTCTATATTGAATTCTTTTTTTCTTCTAGTGTATTGCACTTTAGTGACCATCGACATTACTGAGGCTGTTTTTAAAATGAATGTGAAAAAGAGAACGTTTTTACTCTTACCATTGAGAATAACAAGCTATACCTTTCGAAACTAGTCGAAATTTTTATCCTTTGTAAATTCTACATGATTATACTGACGTGTTACTGTATTATATTTTTTGACTCAACTACAAAGAAATTGTTTGTGTGATTTTTGACGGCCCGGCATGGTCAAGCGTATTAAGGCGTGCGACCCGTAATGTGAGGATCGCGGGTTCGCATCCCGGTCACGCCAAACATGCTAGCCATTTCAGCCGTGGGGGCGTTATAATGTTTTAGTCAATTCCAATATTTGTTGGTAAAAGAGTAGCCCAATAGTTCACGATGGGTGGTGATGACTAGCTTCCTTCCCTCTAGTCTTACACTGCTAAATTAGGGATGACTAGCACAGATAGTCCTCGAGTAGTTTTGTGCGAAATTAAAAAAAACAAACAAACAAATCATTAGTGACCATAACCATGCAACAGCAAAATATTAATGCAGAATGTATAATAATTTCCTATAGCAGTTGAATGTCCTTTTCCCAAAAATAACCAAAATTCATAGACGTAATAAAACGGACAAATACAATACATATTAAACCGTGGAGCCAAGATTACCATTCTGTTAAAAGACAACAACTCAGTGCCGTATTCATTCACAGAAATTAGAATACCATTCCCCTAAAAAATACCACATGTGTGGGTTTTACTATTACGAGGCCACATCGGGCTATCTCTTGTGTCCCCCGAGGCTAACTGAACCCCTGATTTGAGCATTGTAACTCGGAAGGCTTGCTGTCCCAAACAAATTTCTTTTTGAATTTCGCACAAAGCTATTCGAGGGCTATCTGCGCTCGCCGTCCCTAATTTAGCAGTCTAAGACTAGAGGGAAGGCAGCTAGTCATCACCACCCACCGCCAACTCTTGGGCTACTCATTTACCAACGAATAGTGGAATTGACCGTCACATTATACCCCCAACCCCACAGCTGATAGAGGGTGCACGTTTGGTGTGACGGGATTCGAATTCGCGACCCTCAGATTACAAGTCGAGTGTCCTAAATATTTGGCCATGCCAGACCACAAAGTCCAACCAGCATCACGTAAAGTGTTTATGCGAACTCTCTGCTCTATTGACAATTCTTTACGCTTTTTGGGCCATAGCATGATAAAAAAAATTTAATATATAGTGTTAAACACTGTTGTTATCAAGGTTTATTTGTGGAGTGCTGTTAAATTTACTTCTAGTATATATCGGTACTGTATGCTATCTCCTTGTAGCTTCTTTCTATATAGGTAAGGTACTGCATGGAGTACCATAATGGTCATTTCAGACCATAGATTTTATCAGTACGTTAATTCAAGCAGAATCCTTATGACATGTGTTTGGTACAAGTATGCTGGAATTCTAAAGAATGATAAGTATTCTCATCCTGACTCATTCAGTTGTCAACAAGGATCAATGAAATGTTACTATAGTGTTGGCATTTGCATTCTGTAGTGGCATGGAAGAATTAGTCCTATAAAATGGGAAGAACGACAAAGTATTCACCTATTCTAACACTTTTGCACAGTACTGTATTTTGAACAGTGTCGCAGTAGTGCTCCTGGGGAGTAGGGACAATATGTGACAATTGCTGCATTAGCAACAGCATGATCATTTTAACACCTCTGTGCTATTTCACCTTCCTCTACCATATAGTCTGTGAGATATTTCGCGCTGAATTGTGAAACTTTCTGATAATAATTGTACTTTCTATTTTTTGCCCTTCATTGGCTCAACGATAAGTTTGTGGGCTTACAACGTTAAATCAGTGATGTCGTAAAATATTTTCTCAACCCAAACGAGCCGTTTTTGCATATAAATTTTACAACGTTAAAGATTGCGTTCCGGTACATGTGGTGGATTCAATAAAGATAGCCATTGTGTAGCGTTGTGCTTAAGTACAAACAAACAGACGAGCAAACTGTTATTATTTATGATTAAATTCTTCCCATTTAATACTTGTCAGAAAGAGTTAACAAATATTCTATTCTACAGTAAGAATGAGAAAACGATGCAATGAAACAATTTAAGAAATATATCCTAATAAATGTAATGGATGAATAATCTGCATAATATATACAGTTTTTGTGTGTTTTTTTTAAGAAATATTTCACTCTTTAGAGTCTTCACAGAGATGTTTCTTAATGTTACAGAAATATTATGACGTAATATTTGTTGTTTAAATACACGTCAACAGCTATAGTAGAGCGATCAATAGAAATAAGGTGATACGGTGAGGACGATATTCGACTGTTTTAAGGAAATTGCGTAAGGTTTTATATAACAAAAGATGGCGACGTTTCGGGTGGAAAATTTCATTAACACATTTTACGATCAACTGTGAGTAACGGATTTTCGTTTTAGGAATTTGTTTATAATTTTACTTCTCTCAAAAAACATGTTACGCTCTTTAATACTGATACTATTGCCACTGACTCGGGACTGCATAATTTACATCAAGTGTTAAGCCTAATAATACATAGAGGAGAAAGTAAAAAAATACTAGTAAGACAACATTAGATATTTGAATAATAAACTGTAAATAAAATGCAAAAAGAAAGTATTGTTGCAGTCATAGTTTCTACCAAACACAAATAGGCACTTTTATTTTGGCTGACGTATGAATTTTGATGTATTAGAATAGTGATTGGGAAATGCGTAGGAGATGTTAGGGGAATTATGCATAACATTTTAGTTACTAACATAATGTTTTGGGACAACATGGTATGTATCAGCCCATCTTGGCTCCTCTATTCTCTGAATTAAATTAATTAAAAACAAACAAACTTAAAGCCAGTCATTTTTCATATACTTGTCAAGCTTTTTCTTAAATTTACTTTGACCACAACATTTGAAGGCAACCAATTCTGTAGACCAACCATTCTGTCTTAGCTGAAGATAATTCCTACCTTGCCAAAATTTATATTTGTTACCTAGTCTTACTATTCCATTGTGAAAGAATATAATACACCAACACTGTTACTTCTGTTTAAACTTATAAACATCTCAATCAGATTTTCCTACCAGTTGTTCTTGTTTCAAGAGAAAATAGTTTGAGAGGTTTCAGTATTTCATCATAGGACAATCCCTCTATCATGAGCCCTATTATAGTAACTCTTTCTCTGCACCTGTCAAACAGTTCATTACCTTTCCTTGGGTAAGGAGCCCAAGACTGAACACGATATTCCAAATGTGACCTAACTGGCTGTACAATGAAGTTATAACCTATTTAGACTTGTATACAATATTTGTTCTACAACAGCACAGTGCTTGGATGGCTTTAGAGATTTGATGAACTATTACAGCAACATCTTGTTCTTTCCTGACACTGTTAATGATATCTCTATCCAAATTACAATTGAAATAATGATAACCCACATGTATTATCTTACATTTATTATAATTAAAACCTATCTGTCATTTATTTTCCCAGCTCACTAAATGATTTAAATCCTTTTGTTAATCAACAGCATCTATTAATTTATTTAAAGAAATTCTTACTGTTAATTTTCAGTCAACCTTTTCTGTTACATCTTTGTTCTAACTTCCTGTTTCACCAACTTTCTTAACATTCTATAATCTAAGTCTCCTTGTCAATTTAAATACCTTAAATTTATGATACTTTTCTTCAATTTTCTCTTAAACTTTTTGTGAGCCAACTTGGTTTTTATACTTGCAGCTTCTATTTTCTTTCTAGTAATGAGTGTTTACCCTAAAATATTTACAAAAATTATCTTTTAAAAATTTTCTATATCTAATCAGCATCTCCAAATAACTCAGCTGCCCAATTTATAATAAATAGTTCTTGTTGCATTCCTTCAAACTTTGCTTTGAAATTTATAACTAAAATATCATTATTTCTTATCCTCATATGAAGCAAAACATCAAACCTAATAGAGCAGTGATCACTTGCACCCAAATGTTCTCCAATTTCTGCCATCTCAATCATTTTATGTTAAAAGTTAGCAATACATCTAAAATATCATTGTTTTTAGTAGGTTGCTTGACTTAAGTGGTGAATAAAGCCAATCTGAATAGTTTCCTAAAACCTATCTTCATCATGGTCTGACTCTAGGATTTCCCAGTATGTGTGTCTGAAATTAAAATCACCTGTAATTATGACTTCACACGTAGCTGGAATTTTAATCTTATTGTAATGTTTCTCGGTAATTTAATCAATATCATTTGGTGGTCTGTGGCAAATTCCCATTAAAAAAAACACTTTCCCTTTGTATTTACTAACAGAAACTCAAATTGTTTCATACTCCTTGCTATTCTCTTTTGATATCCTCAACCCACAAGATATAACTTATGTTTTACATATAAAGCCACCCCTTTTAATACTTTATCCCTGTTAGATAGCCTGCAACTGTGTATTTTAAAGAATCTTTTTTTTGTCATCAAAACTATCTGTTTAACCATGTTTCAGTTATTCACATTATATCAAATCTTCCATTCCCACCAATGATCTAAAGTCATCTTTTCTTTCTTATCCTTCTAGCATTACAATAGTAACAATTAAGCCTATCTTTATAACTACTACTGTACTCATTTCCTATGTTAAATTTTTGTTTGCTTATTCTTTTTGCATGTAGTTTTCTAGGCCCTCACATTGCAATAAGGAAAACACAAACATTTAACTCTAGTGACCCATTTGTAACTTATTCCTCAGTTAGTTCTAGGTGGTATTTTTGACAAACTTAATTTTACTTTAAATTCCTTTATCAACCCATTGTACTTGTTAATTAGCTCCTCTGACCTAACTTTCCCTACATCATTAGCTTCAACATGCACCATAAAAACTACATCTCTGCTAGCCTGCTTATACATTCCCTACTCTATCATTTATATTCTTCACCTGTGTCCCTGGGTAGGGTAACATAATTCTTTACCCCACAGACTATCCTGTCTACATACCTTGTCAAGAAATTGCCTGTAACTATGACATCATTATCATCTGTGTCATCCTTTTGTTTTCTTTCCCTCAAGTAGTTCCTCATCTGCAGAAGTCAAGAGCTAATATTTGTTACTCAGTAGAATAGTTTCATAATAACAAAATTCACCACGTTTTAACTCTAATATTATTCTTTCTAACTTCCTGAATGTCATTGTTAACTGATGTATTCCTTGTATATAAAAGTTTTTATGCTCTTCGTGAAATCCTACTACCAACTTACACAATCTACACTTTTTATCTGTTATCTCTACTTTAATTATAATAACCTCCAAGTTCTACATAAAAATTTACATCTTCATTATTGGATTCCTTTAAAAGTGCATCCCAGACTTGAGTTCCCAAATAAGACCTACGTATTGCACCTGTTATGCCTAACAAACTATGAATGCTTAACTTGAACACTAGTCTTAATTATTGTATTTATAGCTTGAAAATAAATATACCACTTACCTGTTGTCAACACTGTTACTGTTAAGTCTAATACAACCATCTGTATTTTTTGATGACTACTTTGTATTCACACTAAAGATTCTTTAATTATAACTTAGAAATAGGACATTATAGTATACTAAACTAAGTATATGTAACAGTAATAAAATGTCTTTAGCCTGATTTATTTTATAACCTACCTTTTACTGTAATCTGAATTTTAAACTAATTAATCTAAGTTCAAGTAAACATGCTTGTTATTGAAAAACCAAGAGACAATGAATACATTATTTTATTAAATAAAACAATGCATTTATTCTGTTTTATGATTTATCAGAAAGTTGAAATATACCAAAGTCTAAAGTAACATGGGCATTACATGTACCAAGCCTATAACACTGTCATAAAATTTACATCTAAGATTTAATTTAGAACTCTTACCATCTTCCTTTTATTTACCAATCTTACTATACTGTTACATTTTTAATCCAAATGACTACAAATTGTAGTATTAATATACAGAAATCTGTAAGAGTTTAACTCTTCAACATCTTTTTTCTTCAGTTGTGCCTTCAAAGATCTAATAAGTATTTAATACTTAAATTATACATAAAGATGCTAGTACACTATCTGAAATTTAATGTGGAATACACTTTTATAAAGTAAAGTTTGGAGATGGACAAGGAAAGAAACTTTTATTAACAAATGTACAATATTTCAAACAAGTTTGGTCATCATCAGTAGATATGTTGTGTTTTTTAGACTTATCATTGATCCTTATGAAAACATGGTTCCTAAAGCTAAAACTGGAGAAGAATAGCTTCCATAATTAGGTTCATTTTGCTATATGTGGAGATAAAGAGAAATGAAATTTTAGTTCCTTATTTGGAGGACAGGGGGCCTGGTGGTTGGAACAGTCAGTTTGCAATGTTGGGATTATGGTATTAAAACCTGTCATATTACCTGTTTGTTCTGTCAGTCCTGGAGGCATTATGTGATGGTTATTTCTGCTCTTCATTGGTAAAAAGTAACTCCAGAGTTTGTGGTTGGTATTGACTAGCTGCCTTGTATGAAGTCTTATCACTTAAATTAGTGATGATTTGCTAGATGGTAGATGGGGACACCATGAATCTTGTTAATCCATTTATGTGCATCATTAAGTAGATGCCAAGGCATTTGGCTACCTTGTGAGAGTAGTAGTTTGTGATTGTTATAAAATTGATTTACCTGATAACCTGAAACAGTGTGAAACCTGTTGACAAGGTGAGGTAAAATGTAGTCTTAATAAAATACATCATGTGAAAACTTGCACCCACGAATTCATATTATATTGATAAGTAACAAGAAAACTGTGAACAACCAAAAGTTAAAAATCAAGTATGAACATACATCTGTACCTATGTAAGTAAAGGAAAGAGATTGTACTTGCATTAGTTTTGAAGCAAACTAAGCTACAATGTGCTGCTTAACAGCATGTCAAGAAATGATAAATAGATGATACAATGGTTTGGTTAGATTTGGACACCTATATTGTTTTATGCTTTGTGTGATACATACTACACAGTTATTGTGTGGCTTTGTTTCTACAAATTCAATGGCTAAAAAAGTATTTAGTTTTGAAGTTTTGTTTGTTATCAAATAAAAAATGCTTCTGGATCAAATTCCACTGTGTAGAGCATGAAAAGAACTGTTGTTTCAAATTTTACTAATGTTGGGGTGTATAGAGTTAATGTGGTTGAAAAAACTATTCTGTAGATGTGAATTCAGTAATTATATTGTCAACATACCTGTACCAGTATAGTGGGGGGTGTAAGGCTGAACTGATCACTTGAGATTCAATCTGTGTTATAAAAATGTTGGATAGAACTGGTGACATGGGATTCCCCATACTTAAGTTAGTTTTGTAGGTAGTTTTGGTCATTGAACATAGTGTTGGCAGTAATGAATTATTTAAGGTTACTAACTAGTTGCTGGGGGTGTGTATCAATGGGATGGGGTCTTGGATAAAGTTTTAAAGCTGTCTTGCAAGCTTCAGTGGTTAAGACTTCTTCTGTGAAGAGAGAGATTACATCAAAACTGGCCATTAAGGCTTTATGGTTTAGTTGATCAAGTTAAAAGTCTTTGAAAAAGGAGCGGCTAATGTTGCATATTTGGAAAATGTCCACTCTGTGTATTTTCTGAGGTTGTGGTTCAGTGATTCATAGGTTTACATTATGGATCGTTGTGGACAATCTGGTTTTTGAAGTGTGGAGATGCCATATAATTGTAGTATGCATGAGTCAGTCTTTAGATAGGAATAAAGGTTTGCTGAAATTGTATTGGTTTCTTTTTTATTAGTAGCAGCATTTTGTTTAGTTGGTTTTCATGTGCTTTTGTTGGATTTGTGTGTATTGGCTTAAATTTATTTGTATCTGATAAGATGTTACTCAGTTTTTGAATTTACTCATTTGTGTTCATTATTACTGTTGTGTTGCTTTTATCAGCTTTTAGGATTTTGATATTGTCCATTTTAGGTTTTTTTTTTATAGAATTAATATCTTTCTGTGTAAGGTTATTTTTTAGCTTTCTGTGAAATCATGTTAATGGTTTTGTATGAGGATTCTTTTGAGAAAGTTGCTTGAAATGCTGTTTGATGTGTTTTGGTGAAGTAGATGTTTTCAGTTCTACCTGGGAAGATGGATTGTTGAAGTTATCTTCTTTCTGGTGGCTGTCTTCTATTGTTTTGTTAGTGTTTATCAATATTTGCAGAATGGATCACTTGTCTTCTGGCTAAGTCTTCCAGATAGGTTTTCATTTTGATGGATGGAATACTTCTTGGTGTTACTGCAAAGTTTTCATTTGTTAAGCAGATGCATTTCTTCAGTGGTTAATTGTTGGGTGTATTTGTTAATCAAGAGGTCAGTTGGCTGGTGGTTCATCATGTTGACACCTCAGTTGATCTAGTTTTTTTTTTGTGGTGGCGGATCTTATTTCTCACGTCCTTCTCAATTTTGACTAGATTGTTTTGTGTATACAAGTCCATAAATGTCTGGTTGAATACAGCAAGCCAGTTAAACGAAGCAGATCAAATGGGGACAAGTTAAAATAGAAAACACCAACATACTAAGAAGGGAAACAAATACAAAATCAAGAAACCCTACCTCTTCAAAAACTTAAACCAAAATTTGACCATTGTAAGGGAACACCTTTATATCTATATTAATTACTAACTTAATATCAAATTGTAATGTCTCCTACAGTCTTGTACCCATATACACTTGTCTCTAAGACATGCCCAGCAACAGTTAGTTGCACTCTTTGTTAAACCTGAAGATGACTTAAGGCCTAAATGTTGTTCTGTACTTTATTTTAATTAAAGATTTAATACCCATACCAGCTGTGTTGAGAATACATTTTTACTTAAAAAGGGTTTCTCATTATCATGAAGTGCAGTTAGTTGGATTCTTATATATTTTATTCAAGGAAGATGACCTTGATGAAGTAAAGAACTTTGTCATTTAACCTGTTTCTGAGTTACTTATGGGTAAACAATAGAAATAAAATATTTTCTTATATAGTGAGGAACCTGTAAGAAAACATTTGAAGAATGTGTACAGCTGTGTGGCTATTTCAACTTTAGCAGCAGCAGCAGGTGGTTATGTTCATCTCTTTACCAACATATTTCAGGTATGACGTTAAAACTTAGTGGACATTAAATATGCATTTCCAAAAGGACACGTCTTTTAAATGAAGTCTGTATGTGCATATAACGCTAATTTTCTCTTGTTTTTAATGTAATTCATTAAACTTTACTTTCCAACAGATATGTTTGTTTATTGATAGTCAGTTTCCATGTTACATAATTTTTATATAACTTTCTAAGTACAATTTTAGAAAATGCTAAAACAAATTGTTGCAATTGAACCTTGTTTATCTCAAACATAACATTTTATAACAAGCACTTTCTTTTGCTAAAGAAAATAGGATGACTTGTATTAGAAATGCATATTGAAGAAAAAATCCTGTATATTATGGTTGATTATCCTAAATAATGCCATTGAAGAATTAATTTCAACTGTGTGACCATGTATGTATGCCTCGGTGTCATCCGTCTTGCATTGTTCTCAGATTTTACTATGAAACAAATTTAGTTGTGACTATAAAATTATAATTGATAAAATGAAATAGCCTGTTTTTAGTTTATTTTAAAACTGGCAAATGTGTTTGAAAAAACAAGTATCCCATTGTTTTTATTAGTAGGCTATTTATAATTAAACAAGTATCCCATTGTTTTTATTAGTAGGCTATTTATAATTAAACAAGTATCCCATTGTTTTTATTAGTAGGCTATTTATAATTAAACAAGTATCCCATTGTTTTTATTAGTAGGCTATTTATAATTAAACAAGTATCCCATTGTTTTTATTAGTAGGCTATTTATAATTACATTTAAAGTTTGTGAGATGTAATATGAGACAATTAACAAACAACTATTAAAAAAACAAGTAATTATTTTAAAATTGTTTGAATACTTCATTTGGTATCACCAATAAATCTTTGGTTTGGTATATAGTTTATCTACTGTTCATAATTACAATATGATTGTGTGTGTGTGGAATTGTGAGTTGTGTAATTGGTAACTTTCTAATAAATTTCCACACAATCCTGCATTACTGGTTGAGTGATGTTATTTTATTACTTTAAATCTGACAGATATGTATATCCCAAACTGAGGTTTGACATTACTAAGTATTATTTAGTTATAGTGGTGATTTTGTATGTTACATTTATAACTGTTTTCCTAAGTACACTGCCCATAACTTACTCTGCAACGTCTAGTAATAGTCAACCTAGTGTGAGACCTAAATCTTTCCTGAGTTGTTGCAGGGAACATGTAAGTTTTTATGTCAGTTTTATTTATTAATAATAAACTTTAGCCTTAACTACACACACATGCATGTACTCGGGAGGGTCCAAAGTTTTATTTTATAATATAATTGTTAAATAACTAAGAAAGTAATAACTATGCACTTCTCAACATTTTGTAGCCCAACACCAAGTGTTTATTATGTTTTGTTTCACTCTGGTGAGTAGTGTTACCCCATAAGTTCTCCAGTGTATGTACTTTCAGGTTTGTTATACTATGAACCTTGCTCTACAAAAAAAGACCCCAAAAAAACAACTGTAATTGTGAAGAAGTTTGCATTGTAAGGCTTTCAATTAGAATGTTTCACAAAATGAAATGCAAGAAAATATTGATTGAACCAATATATGGCATATTCAATTCAAAAATGCATAATACTTGTAAATATGTAGATGTACCCTTGTCTGTTAAGTGAAATCTAACTTTTGTTGTTTCTTTGATAAAAAAATGTTAACAAAATTATGTAAGCAGCTAACTGCTGTTTTATCTTAACTTTGTATTTAATAAACAATTATTTGATTATTCATTAAATTATACAAAAATAAAAAGGGGGTAAGACCACTACAACATATTTTAAAACTTGTTCTATTTGACTAAACGATTTCTGTTTAGAAAAGTGGATTGTTAAACGTTTCCACGGAAAACCTTTATTCCATATAATTTTTGCATATAATTTGCGTATTTCACATTTTCAATTAGAAGAAAGGGTTATAATTTGAATTTCAATGGGAGTGTAGTTCGATACCTTATTACTTCGAATTTAAGATGTACCCCCACTTTTAAAAAAGGATTTTCAGGGGAAAAAAATTGGATGATAATTAGGAGTAAATATCTTTTTAAGAGTTTTTATTAATGAACTAAAAATGTTAATGTATTTAAAATGAAATATAATAAATGTTTCTTCCTGCTTTCTTTGTTTAATAAAATTGCTACTCCAATGTTGCTTCTGACTGTTATATTCTGAAGCTGAAACATCTTCCTCACTTGATTCACTATTGTCTCAAAGGTCATCTTGCTTTCCATCTTCAGCATTGGATAAACAACATTTTAAAAATGACTTTCCAATAATGTTGTCTTTTGAAATCCTCTCCACTATTGTTAATGCTGATGCACATTTTATTTTGCCACTTGGTGTCAAAGAATGATTGTCTTTATTCAGCTAAGCATCATAATGATACAATCTTTGAATGACTTGTTAACAAACACATCAAGAGGTTGCAACTGACGTGCCATTCTGCAGGGAATTATCACCAGATCACTGTTTTTGTTTCTTAACCTGCTCTTGATTTTATTGGATAGATGGCCATAAAATGCATAAATTACAAGCATGTTCCATTGCTTTAATAATGTATCAGGCCAATGTTCCCATTCACATTTCATTAAGTCTGTCTTCCATGCATTTTTCTGTGAACAAATTATAACATCTTTTATAAACTTTTCTTTTGGCAATGTTTTTTCTGTTTAATATGACACAGTGGTAATTTATTTCTATCTGCAGTTACACATAGAATAGCACTTATTCTGACTTTTCATAAAAAATGGTTTTGATTGTCACCTGTGTTTTTTTTCCTTTGGCATTTACAGTGCACTAATAAAATGTGATAAGTGAATAACTATAGAGTTATACAGAAGGTATTGTAAAAGTAACCCAAATACTTGAACTACTTTATCTCAAGACAGAATTTTTAATGTAAGAGCAACACGTGATTTAATATTTCTAATTGAAATTAAACAGACTAGTTTTTAAAATTATAGTTTAGTCTTAACAGTTAAACTAACTGCAAAGTCTTGCATCATAAAAAAATAACCTAGTGATAAAAGCAAATATATAAAATAAATATTAGTCTGAAAATAAGGCTTTGCTTTAAGAGATTATTTGCTGAATAGAAGATAATTTAAGAGCACGTTATTTATTAAGTGAGAGTTACATAAAATGAAGAACCAGTTTATGGTTTATCTCTAGGATTCTGAGAACATCAAGGTTGGAGGTGCAACTATGCCATAATTTTATGTTTAATATAATGACCGGTAATATCAGTTTTCAAAATTAGTCAACACAGGTCCTTAAAGTCCTTTAATTTGGTTTGATTACATTTAAGTACTAGAAAACCAGAAAAATCAAAGATTTTCTAGGAAAGGTCCAGAAAAGTCTTTGAAAAAAGGTTTGACCAAAATTTTTACAAACTATCATAAATAGTAAATTTATAAATTTACTGTCATACATTACTACTCATTCTATTCTCACATCTGTTGTCCAGGCCTCAACAAAAATTTGTAGATCTAGGAGCTACGTGTGGTATAGAAAAGTTATGAAACATCTTTTGAATCATTTGTCTGGTTATGGTAGGAGACGTACAGTTTGCACTAAAAAAATATTAATATTAAACTTTATTATAGAACATACATTAAACATCACTATGTGCAGTCATTGCAATATTAGACTAAATAACAAACTTATGAGGACTTGTGCAATGAATGCAAGTGAAATAAAAATAATTGCTATGACATCAGTATGCCAATATGTTTCAGAGTAGATCTAATCTGCTTATCACTATAATACCACAATGAGGAGCAAAGGTTTTAATGTCTGATCTAACTTCACTCCTGCTTTTAATGGGAACTAGGGCTATATTTAGTGATGACGAGAAAACCCACTTGTATGCAAATGGATCACATATCAACAACTGCTTGATAATATTGCCAGAATCAACTGTCTTTGGTCCTGTCTGAGCCTAAACCTGTGCACAGATTGGTTGAAACAAGAGAAGAAAACTTGGTGAAACATTAATATGGGAGAAAGTACTAGGTGCCATAATGAAAATTTTAGTTGCCATGGCAAACTGGTACTTTAGACTTAGAGGCCTGCTATAGTCTGTATAAAATTATGCAGCATTGGTTACTACATAACATTGTTTTCTCCAGTAGAAGAATTCACTAGGAAGAACTGTTTCACATTCTAACAGCATGTAGTATAAAATTACAAATTGTTACAGAAAACTACATTCAGCGTTTTCATGCAAAATAAACCAGCTGCATGATAATCAATGTATTGTTTCAAATAACAGCTAAATGCTTGCTTTGTTTTTGCATAAACTAAGTTTCAGGAGTAAAACACTTTCTTTACTATTTTTAGTGCATTGATTTTATTAAAATAATAAAGAAATAGGCCTATTTAAACAGGAAATACTAGGAAAGTGTAAATTCAATGCTACATGGCAGGAAATGCATTTGTTTGCTGGTTGGCAAAATGTGTACAAGACTGACATCAGGAGTATCGAAGAGTGATACTCAAACCACGTGAAGTCTGCAAAACATAAATATTTAATGAGAAGTGCAGAAAGTTCCATAGGAGGTTTCATTTCAACAACTTCTACTGCAGCACAATAAACTACCACAACACAGACTAAACAGGCAAGCTTTTATTTTTTCTTGTGTCCACGACTCAACCAAAGGCTAATATGGCAGTAAAACTGTGTAATGAAACATTTCACATGAGGCTATTTGTGTTTAGAACTAGTTATCAAGAGGACAGACCTTAACATATAATTTGTACAAGAAAAGTTCAAAGTATGTGCTGAATTTGTCAATGGAGATTAGATGAAACTACAGGTTTACCAAAGATAAATCTGTATAGGGACTAAAGTGTCTAGTGAACATTAAAGTGGCTAACACATCTTTTCTGGTAACTTAGGGTGAATACCAAGTTAAAAAAACATTAAAATGTGGTCTATCTCTATAAATGAAATGTTTGAATTTATATAAAAATAGTTCTGTGCAGTAATGTGTTAAATTTTCATGTATCTATATCTAAGAAATTTTTGTCTTGGTGGCTTTTGATAACCTACACTATACATTATCTGTACACTGAGAACAAAGCCAAAGGTTTAGTTGAAGAAAATATTGGTTAGACGTTTTGTAAAATATATTTTGTTTGCTCTGTCATTATTGATGTTACTCATAAGTATTGTATATGCAACAGTGTGCACTTAACAAAAATCAGGAGTGATTTTTATTGTACTGTCATCTAGTGCTTTTTGTTACTCATATGTTTTGATCTTGTAAATGTAATAAGTAAATGTTTGAGTTTGAATTGTTGACTTTTATATAGTATTTATCTTTGTTATGTCTTGGGTTCTGTGTATGGTTTTAAGTTGTGCTAATTTAAAACTATATTTACATAAAGGTTATTACAGTTATGTTGTGTTATTTGTTTTAAAGGTTTTGGTCATTTACTATAAGAGCCCTCACCTCTTTCTAATGATTAAAAGTATTTCCCTTAACTGTGTGATGAACTAAATAACAGGTAATGTTGTAGTCTACCAAGATCCAGGTTAATACTACAGTTTGTATTCCTCTCTCAGGTCTAGTAATGTTGTAGTCTACCAAGACCCAGGTTAATACTACAGTTTGTATTCCTCTCTCAGGTCTGGTAATATTGTAGTGTACTACAACCCAAATTTAGACAGTTTGTATTTGTGTCAAAGTCTGGACAAATTCACATTTTATATATACTTGATGTTTTCTTACAATAAAAATATGTAATGTAATTTTTGGATCAGCTTTATATATACATCCATTTTAATTAATGAAATATATTAATGGAGTTCTTTTCATTTTCTCAAACAACCACCTACTTTTCAAGCAAATGACATTACATCATGGACAGTGAACAGTAATACATGAAGTGCAGAAATATTGTGGAGACAAAAACATCACCTCCAACTACTAGTTTAAAAGTGTAGAGGATAATTCTAAATTTTTCCAACTAATGTTTTATGACAGTGCAATTGCTTGCTTTTATACCTATGGAGAGACAGAGAAAATAATCATACGTAGTTAAACAAAATATGGGATAAGACCATCATTTTCCTTTGGACAAAATACACAAATGAGTTATTTTCTATTATTTGGATTTTTTAAACAAGTGAAGTTAAAGCAGATTTGATTTGTCCATCCAACTCCTGGATAGTCTCTCAAACAAGGTGGTACCAATTACATGATTCAGCCATTTTGTGTCATTATACAGCAGAAGATTCTCTTCCTCCTTAGTGTATTGACAGAAACGTAACTTGGAAAACAAGCTCCAGGGTAGATGGGTAGAGAACATTCCTGTAGCAACTAGAGCCTTTGGTTTATTGACTTGTCACTTCTGTGAAAAAGTGAAAAGTTTCACAATCTCAAATGCAGAATATTTGTTTTAGTCAAAGAAATGTGAGAATTTCTCCCTTCCTGTAAAGATGCAATGTTTTTGTTGATAATTATATTTGTAGCAAACAATTTGCATCAGACTATTTGGAAAAGTAAGAAACAAATGACCCAGTGAAACCATCCATATCAACTTACTGATAAAATATGATAAAGGAGATTATGAAAAAAATTCCCAAACTAGAAGTTATCAAGCCATTTTCTGGCACATTGAAAGTTAAAGTATGAAGTGGAATACGAGTATCTACTCAGTTTTAACATACTGGATGTTGGCTTTTCAACAAATTTGTGAAATGTTTGCTGCTTCTCAAGAAAATCTGAGACAAATTGTAGAGTTTCATGGGGAGACAAGGAAATGCATTGTTCATCTGCTGAAGAGTTTATTGGAAAATACTTCTATTGACATCAGTTTTGTGAAACATTCTTTCCACAATATACCTACCATGGCAAAGAACCTAGAAGAGTTCCTAAAAAAAAAAAAAAAAAGTCATACTTTAGGTTAAAGGACTTCCCTGAACAGAGGTGTGATGTATAAAGGTAATTCAAACACTTTTTAAAGATGATGTTACAGCAAACAGAGAATCTTTCTTAATTATGACATTCATTTCTGTTAGAATGTAGCATCTGATGCCTGTTTTTTGCTGAATGACTGGAAGGAAAAGTGCAGGGAACTGCAGTTCTTTATGAAGCTGGTGCTGGTACTTTCACATTGATAAGCTATTGTTGAAAGAAGATTTTCTGTAATTTAAAATTTCATTGAGGTTAACAAGAAAGGCATCATGCATCTTTCAGAACTAATCCAGGATACAGTCACAAAAGCTGGAGGAATAGGGAATGTACACATTACCCCAAACATGATTCTGATTTGCAAGTCTTCTCAACGAAGATATGAGCATGTGGGCAAGCAATCGTAGAACTGAAGAAGAGAATACTGAAGGAAGAATTGAGCTCTTGCAGGAGGAAACAAAAGTCTACAGAAACAGAAAAACCTTAAACTATGAGAATGGATCCTTAAAACTGTTTCATGAAATACTCAAAAGCAATGAAACCTGAGTTTGGACAAGTGTTTAGAAAGGAAAATATCAAACAAGTTTCAGGTTATCACTAGAAGAAAATAAGCTTCATTACAACATTATACATAAGATCTTCAAAAATGAAATTGATCTATTTCAGGAAATTTGTGAATGTAAAGAAAGCTGATATTAAAAGATCTTATAAGCAAGATACAATGAAATGGAAATGTTTCCAGAAATCAGAGGAAGAAAGGCTGAATCAGGTGATGTTTGTCAAGAAATTAGCAAGATAGGAAAAACAAATTGTATTATTTTAGAAAAGCTTTTTGAAAAAAACAACCGAGATAAACGGTGTGTGAAGAGAATCATAGTAAATCAAAATGAATTTTTTCCAGAAATTTCATAATAGTTGTTTTGAATTTGTCATTGACAAAGATATTTTTCTCTTTAGGTTTTCTTATTTGGAGAGGAACAGCAAATACAAGTCCTTTGTCTTACAAATACTGCAGTTAAACTGCCAGTCTGTGTGAATGTTTCATCTTTGGCTTTTTGTTTTTAAAGACATTTTTGCACACCCTGAACCTAAAGTTTTAAACCTTAATTGAAAGTAAAATACTACATTCCATGTCCCTTGAACCTTTCCTGAGTCTTTTTAAAAAGGATTAAAAAAAAACACTTAAGAACTATGAAAAATAGCCAAGTACTGTTTGTTTTGAAATGTTATTTGTTACAGCTTTTCATATGTGATGATAAAATTAATATCCTTGAAAACTGTTGTCTTTTGAAGAAGTTGTTGAATTTCATCTACCACATTTTTGTGAATCCTGTTATACCAAACATCTTTTTTTAATATAACATTGTCATGAAGTTTTATTGAAAGTTTAAATAGCTGTTACCTCTATATAATTAAAGAATATCGCATTACAGTATGGTATCAATTCTGTATTATATAAGCAGGAAAATTTAAAGTGCACTGTTATTCTAAATGTATTTTAGTAAAGTGCAGATATAATAAGACCTCTTTCAAAATGCCAAGAGTTTCCAAACTCCAAACATTCTTTTTACAAAAAAGAAAAAATCTCTATACATGTCATGAAGCCATAGGATTTTAATAAGTTTTTCAAAACTCTCCAATAACCAGTGGGGAACTTTGAGGCCTGGAATGCATTTATTCAGTCAAACATGAATACAAATACGATGGAGTTTTAGCTATGTATACCAGCTGTTACTTACTATTTGTTATCAGTTACACCTTAAACAAGTGATAATGAATGTAAATATTAGATTTATCTTAGTTCCACAAACTGACAAAGGTCACCGGTTAGTTATGTTTGAATTTAGATACTGTTTTGTATAGGATTTATTTCCTAACATTTGTAAAATTCAACACCCTACTGTTAGATACTCCAGGAAAAAAGCTACTGGCATAAGGATTTTTTATAGCATTAACATTTTAGGTAACATGAAGAATGAGAAATGTCATTTCATATTAAATATATTGTAATTAATGATGGTGTGCTGAATTTAATGAAAAAGTCTTAAAATTTGAGAATCCAAAATGTACTTTGCCAAGCTAGAAGTAATTGAATGACTCAAACCCAACAAATGGCAAAATAAGTTTTATATATAGTCCATAAACACATCAGATACTTTAGTCAATAACAACATTAAACAAGTTCTGAATACAAAAGTAGATACTGAGTGTTTATGTTCTTTAAGTAGCAGATACACCAGCTGACAAACTAAGTAACTTTGTTGTAATATAAAACTTTTAACAAAGAACTAACATTTACTTTGGACACACAAACTTTCAAGTAATGAGATGTATATCACTACAGATAGAAACAATATCACACAAACACCATATTGTCAACTGTACAACTGCAAATGCAATGGTGTACTAAAATTATTTTGGATTTCCAAACTGTATAAAACACCATACAAGTTTTATTGCTGGTGCTACAGTTGAAGTTTGGTTAATTATAGTAGGTAATGATTTGAAATACATTGAAGAACATTTAAACAAATGCTGTAATATTATCAAAAAGTACCTTATTAATCCACTGAATATAATTAATTCATTTTAGTATAAAGAACAAACTAAATGCTTTAAGGCTAAAATGATAAAAGCTTTTGATTTTCATAAGCTCTATTTAGTCTTTCATCTACAGGTAGAAAACAGTCGTATGATAAATATATATGCAAAAACGGCTCATTTGGGTTGAGATCAACCCAAACGAGCCGTTTTTGCATATATATTTCTCTACAAGTGGGTATTCTCGACATCACTGAGTCATATAATAAATATTAAAAATGCAGTAATACCAAATAAACTTTATGGACGTTTCAGAAGTTCTTTAAACTTAATCAGTGTTAATATTTCAAGGTTAGTTCATAATATTCCAAATAAAAAAAGCATTAGCATCAAGTGTGTTTTAATTGGAAGTTTGGAAAGAACAGATTAAAATGATGATTATAGAATGTGCAACCTACACATGTTTAATAACTTTGTTAAGAGAAACTTTTGTAGAGAGGCTTAAATGTAAACACTAATAAATATATAACAAAAAACACTTTGGACCTGGAATTTATTACATTAGTGACAACAAGAAGGAATTAATATTATTTAGTTTTGAGTGATCATTGAAACTTTCTTTAATAAAGAGTTCATCTGTGGTTCCAAGGACTGAATTTTAAAGTTTTCTAGAAGTGTGTGGTGGTTGTTATTTTCACTGTACGATTGAGTACAAAACTTGGGTGAGTTACTTAGCATATATCTGCTTCTTGCTGAAATTCCCTTGTGCTTGTATGCACATATCTTTAGGTGATGTGTAGTTTTACTATTATATGTAGTTATGTAGCTACCACAAGCACATGAATGGGTAGAACATCTTTGATTTTAAACATGTTTAATTCTAAATGTTGATGTAAATACTAAACATAGCTTAAATTATGGGTAACATGTTTTGATTATTTTATTGAATTTGATATTTGAGTTTAAAACTCTGCCAGTGAAAGGTATAAGAACTAGTGGATATTTTGAGACTGTGTGTGGATTTTTGGTAGATTCTGTTTTATTTAGTAACTTTTTGTGTAATAGTGTAAGAAATGAAGGTAATAACCAGTACTTTGTAATGTATTGTGAATTTTTGAAGACAACAGATATTATAGACTATTTAGATTTAGAACAAAATATAAAATATATAAGTACATCTTTCAGTCTTTCCAAATATGGAAGACTTGTGCTATTTAATCAGGTGGGTTTAATCATGAAAGTTAATGACAAAAAAATATGAATACTCAATAACTTCATCAAAATAACTTTCCTATGGCTTGCAACATTCTTTTTCATTGGCATGATATTAAAAATAACTACTCTTATAAATATTGGACTGACCTGATATGTCTCCTGTTGGATTTTAAAAGACAACTTGCATATCTTAGAGCTTCAACAATATCTTAATTGATACATTTTCTGCTGTATGGTTTTGTTAAATATTGTAATACTGGTTTTGATGATGAATGAATTCTTTCATTTAAAATAATCAGTAAATGTAATTAAAACTGTGATTTTCAGGGAGGACTCCTCAGTGGACTTGCTGGTCTTGTTTTCTTGGTTCTTCTAATGTTCACTCCTCATGATGGTAAAAATACTTCAAAACGTTTGAGCTACCTGGTAGGATTTGCTTTTGCTACAGGTGATTGTTGTTTTCACATGATTTTATGTAATTATTAATGTTTTTGAATATTTTTAGACTAGTTCTGATAAAACTAATTTATAGTTTACTGAAAGTGTTAGTGACATAAGTCATAGTTTTGCATTCTCTTAATCTACCAACAGTGGCTAAAGCCTTTATATTTTTGCACCCATTAGATCAACAGAGATGTTATCTTTTGAAAACCATATAGGGTGATTTGTATATTCTCTAACTTGCCAACAACAATGCAAGTATCTTGTAACTCGCTAACAATAATGCGTGTATACTTTGTATGTTCTGTAACTTGTAAACATGTGATTCATCTGGCTACTTGCAACAGCTTTGTTCTTCACTATGTCCTTCACCCTGTCACCCCCTGGTATTCTTTGCTACACATAACAAAGTTTGTCTTACATTCAAAATGTTATTAAACTTTTTGTTTGTTTGTTATACCAATTAGAATAGCATAAAATCTTTGCTAATCTATATTTTAATAATATACAAGTTTTAAGTTCTTAATTTTACAAAGTAATATTTGAAAAAGGCTTGAATTTCTTCTAGTGTGTCGCACATTTTCTCTTAGTGTATCGCACATTTTCTCTTAGCATATTCTCATCCCTATTTTATCCACCACCCCTTGAAAAAGTATAAAATTAAACTTAAATTACTCTCTATAAAAATTGTCATTGGTCAAATAAGCCACATTTATTGGCCTTCAACCCTGTTTGGTTACAGAGCTGTCAAATAGAAAATCAGACCCTTCCTGCCATGCCCACTTGTCACATCCTATTCTTCAGAATTGTGAACAGTTCATTCTTATTTTTAAATATATATTATTTATAAGTAATATAAACTTGAGGCTTTCATCTATCAAATGACATGTTGTATAATGTTATGTTCTGAACGTTAAATGTCACTTTCATTCAGAGTACCAACAGCGTTCCAGCGAGAAAGTTAACAGTTAGCTTGTATGAATTTGTAATAATTGCTGTCACAAAGTTAGAAAACCAGAAAATATTTAGGGGTAAGGGAATTTGTCTGCATTTTGCATATTGTTTGTAGCATTATTTAATTAAGGTTCGGCATGGTCAGGTGGGTTAAGGCGTTCTACATGTAATCCGAGGGTCACGGGTTTGAATCCCCCTTGTACCAAATGTGCTCACCCTTTCAGCCATGGAGTCATTATAATGTGATGGCCAATCCCACTATTTGCTGGCAAAAAAGTAGCTCAAGAGTTGGAGGTGGGTGGTGATGACTAGTTGCCTTCCCTCTAGTCTTACACTGCTAAATTAGAGAGGCTAGCACAGATAGCCTTCATGTAGCTTTGTGCAAAATTCAAAAATAAACAAAACAATTATTTAATCAAATAAAAATTGATTGAATAATACAAGTAATATAAAAATTAGTTAAGCCTTTTCAACAGCCAAGGCCAAGAAAAAAGGAGATTGACAAGGATCTAACTTCTTGTTTTTAATTTTTATTCTCTCTCTATGTATAATTATAAAAGCAACTAAAATGTAAAAATTAGGATGTTTTAGGTTATTTAAGATTGGATTCAGTAAAATAAAGAACAATATAATAAATATTTCATTAGGCATACATGAGCTGCTTGTACTTGTACACAGTAGCTTGTGAGTAGCGTAATTCATTACCAAGATGCGAGCTACACAAGCCCAAGAGATTTGATTTATAAAGGCTTGGAAATTAGTTAGTCACTGTTCAAAGGACATTAAAATAATAAAATTTAATTATAAATAGATGTCTACAAACTTGGAGGCAGTTAGGATGAATGGTTTCAAATTCAATATGAAGTCATTCTAGAAAGTAAAGTAATTTAGTTGCTTGTTCTGTGGATGCAAGGCCAGTCAGATTTAATGATTATGTATTTAGGTGTTATGGATTACACAAAGGAAGTTTGAGATTTTTGAGACGAGGAAAAATATTTTTAATTCTCACATGAAATTTACTTTTGGCTTTTCAAAACAAATACTCAATATATTTGTGAACAAATTTATACTATACTTTATTAAAAATATTTCACTAAGAAACATAATTTTTTTGTATGTTGTGTAAGGACTTATAATATTAAATAATACCAAATTTTGTGAAGATATACAGACTATATTGAAAGTTTGGAGTATTAAATCTAAAATGACTTTAAACAAGTACAGAGATCAGTTGGATGGTCATGTAGACTGAACCCATGTTGAGAGAGTTAAATACAGATTTGAGACATCGTAAATTTGGAATTTGACTCTTGAGAGAAATTGAGAGTGAGATTAAAGAAACTTAAAATGTTGAGAGTCGTTTATATTAATTAAATATAGGTTATTGAACGTACTTTGAGCCACATGCAATAGTATGCAAGTAACATTTTTATCAAAGATATACTTTCAGAAATGTTTAGTTTCTTACACTGTTTCGTAAAGACTATTTTGAGATGAAATTCATTCATGTGGTTTGCAACTCCAGCAACTTCAAGTACTTGTTGGTTTATTATCGTGAACTAAAGTCAAAATGTTCCAAGGATTGTGTCTAAACATAATACAGACACTTAACATTTAAATCTCCTGTTAGCAAGGCCTCAAAAACTAAAATCTTATTAACACATCACATAACCCTCATAATGCCAAATATAGACACTTAACCCTCTTTTATTAAACTATATATTAAATGCATAATACTGCTGTTATAAACATATCAAATATTTAACTTTTCTTTAAACAAGATGTTAAAATTGTTTGTACTTCATTTTACCAAAGTGTTACACTCAATTCTCCTGTTACCAAGATGTTAAACACTTCTCCTATCAAGGTATCAGATAGATGTATGTGGACAGTGTGGTTTAAATCTTTTTGAGTGATTTGATTAAGATGCTATTTAAGTTACCTATAAACTAATTTTTATTTAATTATTATAAGGTGCTGAACCAAAATATTTGTAATTGAATAATCAAAACACTTGGTAGATGCATGTTGCATGATTGTGTATGCCTGTGTAATTATCAGTTTGAACTAAATGTGTCATTTTGAGTCTCCTTGCTTTGTGTGAAGAGAGATATATTGGTTGATAATGTCTTACTTTTACCGTATATTATTCTGCATTATTTCATTCATGATAACACATTAGATGGCCATCATATCGTTAAGAAATATAAAGGAAACATAAATTAAGTCGTGTTTGGTTCTTAATGATTGTTACTATTGCAAGTTGCTTAATATCACCTAAAAATCATTGTCGCTCGTTGGCACAAGTGTTTAAACAAATGTTAACATGGTAATGTCAGTTGTAGCACCTTACATTTACAAAAACTAAAATGGCTTTAGTACTGTTTGTGTACTCTAATGATTGTCACAATTAGAGTAAACTTCTTTCCAGTCATAAGCATTATATGCTTTAATTAATCATGAGTAACTTTATCTTCATCTGAATATAATTTATCTACATTGTAACTTAGTTATCAATATTAAATGAAACTAATAAATGGACATTATTATTTGATAGAATATTATTATTAAAACCCATTTGTCTGAGGGTGGAGTTATGTTACATGTAGGAACATTGAGTGTAACTAGATTCTCATTAAACTAAAATTGGTATAAGGATGTGATTGAGTGTACCTTCTAGTGGATCTTGTGATGTAAACAAGTCATTATCACTAATATTGAGAGGCATGAGTAAAAGCTGTCATTAAATTAATTACATGATCTCTTATTGTCAAAGGTTTTCATAGTTGTATTAATGTACAATTTCTTTTAGTTATATAATATAACATATATGTTGCAGAGTTATATTTTGTTAGGATATTTGAGTATAAATGCTAATGGTTGACCAACATTCCAGCTCTGACTTTATATGTGTGAGATTTAGCATAGATTGTTGACCCACAGTTAACAATGAAAGTTAACAATGATTGTGATGATTCTTTAGGATTAAGCCTGGGTGTTCTTATGGAATCTGTGATCATGGTCAACCCACGCATCATCTCTTTAGCGTTTCTAGCAACGTCGGTCATTTTTATAAGCTTCACTCTGTGCTCATTCTTCAGCAAACGAGGAAGTTGGCTTTTCCTTGGAGGTAAGTTACATGTGTGTATCTGAATTTAGACATAGCTAAAATGTATTATAAATACTGCTTTAGGCCAAACAAACACTCCCAAAATGTAACATTTATCTTGTTTACAGTGTAGTTTACAGAAGTAAATATGGTGACCAACGACTGTGTATTACACATACTATTTCAAGCCAAACGCAATTCCACAATATAACATTACTATCTTGTTTACAGTAGGGGGGTAAATATGGTGACCAACAACCATGTAACATACTACTTCAGGCCAAACAAACTCTACCAAAATATAGCATTGACATCTTGTTTAGAGTGTGATTTCAAAGTTTATTTACAGCTAGAATTTTTTTATATTTGATTGTAATTAGAAAGAATAATAATTAGAATAAAGACTTCAGAATCTTAAAATGTGTTTTGTGTAATTATATCCTATTATTAATAAAGCAGATGGTGTTTTATTAAAATTTTTTTTTATTTCAGGATCTTTGATGTCTGCTCTTTCTGTCATGTTCCTGATGGGTATAATGAATTTGTTTGCAAGATCTGTGTTCATCTATCAGGTAGTCATTGTTTAGTCTTTTAATGTGTGCAGCTGTATTGCATAGATGAATCTACAGCATGATACAAAATCCATGTGTGGTAGGCCATGCAACATTTGACAGATTGGTCCAGACTTCAGCTATTAATGTCCTTTAAAATCATGGATTGTAGTGGATAGAATTGTGAATTTTGTAGAGTTTTTTTAGAATCACTGAAGTAAGATAGTATTGCATGGTCATTTAGGCCCAAATTATCTTTACTTTTATAAAATCTTATTCTTTCTTAAACTGTCTTGACAGTTTCAGTAATATTTGTTGCACTTGATAGATTGATTTTTTGCTGTTTATATTCAGTTTGTCCCTAATACCATGTTTGTATCCTTCAAGAGTTACATTTAGAATTTAATTGAACAACTTTACTATCAATGTATGTCAGTGAAACTAATGTTGTAATCTGTTATAGTTTGAAGTTTTATATTATCTAAGTTTAAACTTTATTGCAGAAGAAATGTTTAAAAAAACAGTTTTGTTCTTGCATGACACACAAACATTCACAAATCTGAAGTTTTGGATTCTCTAACTTAAGCCATACAACTAAACAGTGCTTGTACATGTATACTTAGTCCAAACCTACATTTATTATGCTATTTACTTATATCTTCAAAAGTTATTTGGTTGAGTGGATACAAGATATACATTTTGCTATCCTTGATGGGTGTTCTGCTTACTTTCTGTACTTCGACTTGAGGTTTACAAACCACATGTTCTTATTTGATGCGTGTGTCTATAATAAAGAGTTTAACCTTCCAATGATTATTTTAAAATGGGTATACAGTTTTTGTTATCATATGTGTAACTACAAATAGTAATTGTTAGTTGCTTTGTCCATGATGGCACTTTCAGTTGCTTCTTACCTAAATATGTATTAGTATTATGTAGTGTTTGTGTTTTAAAATGTTTGTTTGAAAGGTAAACATTTTTTTTTACATCTCAAACTTTGTCTCAGTTTTTGAGGCTTGAAAATCTGCCTAAGATAGTGTAACAAGTCCTGAAGCTACCATTGACTTGCATTGAGATGAATAATGGGGAAGGATGGGAAAAGAAAATAAAACATTAAAAATTAATTTTTTTGTGAAAAGATACCCAAAATATAACCAAAAAAAATCTAAGATTATTCTACACAAAAAAATTAATGTTTGTACATTTTTATGTTTCTTAATTTTTAACATTTCATTCTACTTTATGTTGATGGTAATGTTTACAATTAGTGATATCATATAGAAAATAAATTATAAATATTTATCTTTTGATATTCATTTAGGAGGTTCTAAAAATTGTGCAAATGAAATTCAAAAACTAATATGAAAAATAGTATCTTAATGCTTAATATTAAAATTATTTTGCACAAGAACTATTCAGAGTTTGAGTGTGAATCACTGTGATAGATAATGTATTTTTAGTGGAAAGATTTTGTTAAAAACAATGTGATTCTTTGTGTACAAAATACTTGTAATTTCTTATAACAATTGGTAACATTTTGTTAATGTACTTTAAAAAGTTCAGTTGCTGTGTTATTGCACATGCATCCTTCCATAGAAGGGCTTATGATGTAAACCTATTGTGAAATGGTTAAGTCAAGTTGTGTATCAAGACCTAGAGTGGTGTTTATTTTTGTTTTTAAGTTTACTGCTTACCACTAGTGAAGAAACTAAGTTAGGTTGTTTGTCAACAACCTAGAGTGGTTTCTCTCTAAGTTTACAACTCATCATCACTGTGATGTAACTGTTTAAGTTATGCTGTTTACCAAAAGCTAAACTGCTCATCATTGGAGTAATGGAATTGTTTGGGTCATGCTGTTGATCAAAATGTAGACTTGTTAAGCTTACTGCTGATCACAAAGACCTTCACTTCTGAAATCCTCATGTGGTTTGTAATAGATGGCTTATTTATCTCTGACAGGTATTTGTATTAAATTCTGTGTAGGAGTTTCCAACATAATGGACCTCATCCCAAACCTGGTAATTTTGTGGATCATTGTCCTGTCCATATTTTAAATGTCTGTCTGTAGAAGCTGATCCTGCAGCTTATAAAAACAACAGTGACTTAGATAAATTGAAATGAGGTGTTCAACAAAACATCATTTAATGTCGTATCATTTCTCTCCAACTACAAGTTTGATCTGTTGCTGACCACAGAAACAGAACCTCAACTTCATGTAAAACATTTTTCTCTCACTTCATCAGTTTGAAAGTAATACATGTCTGTCAGAGCATGTTTCCCATTTTCTGTCACTATTATAAATTTGTTTTTTTAGATAAATAAGAAAAATAATAATACACAAATGTTTTGGCTATCTGAATTGATTTCTTGTTTGTTCTTAATAAGTACACGATAAGACAAACAAAGAGTACATATAGGTTATGAAGGTAGTGTAGCATAATGCTATGGTTAGTGTCCTGACATTGTAAACTATTCCTGGATATATAAGTATTGCATAATACTTCATTGTTTATGTGCTGATGTCTAAAATAAATACTTTAGATTTCACTTTATAAAATTACAAATACTAAATTGTGGTTGAGAATATTTGATCAGAGTTCTAAATAAAATGTTGTATTGTGTATTTCTTTATACAAACTCTGAATACAACTACTGATATAAAGTTGCTTTATGGTATTATACACTAAAATGCAAACATTTCTTTTAAAGGCCAAATTTATAAAAAAATGAACAAATATCAAGAGTTCGAGTTAGAACTTAGTATATGATCCTTTGTAATACATACTTGGTGTTTAAAGGTACAGACGAAGTCCTTCAACTTGTTGTTATTTCATTGTGTTCTTACTGCACCTTAATTTGCCAACATTCAAGGTATTCTCTCTGATTTAATGTACATTCATTAACAGTATTGGTCAGAATGTTTAACATAAATAGTTTTATTTGTTTTTGTTATTAGAGAGAGTTATTCATTGGTAGCAGTAACTCTACTTTGAACTGAGCTAGCTGCTTGTTACTTGTTGGTTTATAGCTGACATTACTGTTAACAGTGAGGATATCCAGCTGATGAGATGATACTTTCAAATCTTTAAAAGTAAAAATATAAGAATATATTTAACCAGCTTTAACCATTACTCTTAAGTGTGTAGATTGTTCTGATTGGTAGTTAATACATACTTATAAAAGCTTGAAGCCTCATGTTGCTCTAACTTCTACATAATATCATTCATACACCTTTTGAAGTCCCATTCATCAGCTGTTAAGTTTTGAACTTCAAAAATTCCAAGGCTGAAAAACTACAAAGTCAGTATTAAATTAACAGTAGAATTGGTCTTGTTTTGTTAGCCAGTGTATTCACTGTTAATTTCAGATATTCAATCATCCACACAACTTTACACTTAAGATATATAATATTACTTATTTACAAATCTTTAAATAGTGCATCATAAGCTGAATCGTTGTGATTTGTTTTTTGAAGAAATTTTGCTTCTGAGCCAAAAAACAAATATACATTCCAGTATTAAAATATTGCATAGTTTTGTAATATGTAGGCATATGGGTTATAATGTTTAACATAAATAATTTTTATTACAGAAACCTTCCATACAACATTTGTTTTTAGTAACATCAGTGTAACAAAATTACTTGATTGTAATTCGTTTTCTTTACAAGTCAATGTTACATGTGATGAAGACTGGAATATCCCATCTTGTCTGTTTGGGGATCCTGTACCTTTAGAATAAAAAATATTGTTACTAATAATTTTAAAGAAAGAAGCAGGTTATTTGTTTAAAATGTTAATGTACTGACAAATGATAAGAAAAATGTTTATATCCTGCTCACCTTGAAATCCTGTTTGATAATGTTCAAAGCAAAAATAGACATGTGTACAATTTGTCCCTAAAGGTCCTTTTGAAATCCTTCATTATAGGGTTTTATCACTTTATATAAAAATACCCATTGATGTTTTGAAAATTAATATTTTCATGTTTGTTACTTAAATATTGAATAAACTGAGATACGTGTTCAGATTCTTTAAATATAACAACAGTATAATAAAAATACCTGTTAAGGCATAGCGACATGATAATCTTTAAATATATATCAGTAACATCACCAATGTGTGTGTAATAGTACAGAACATGATATTTAACAAAAATAAATACATAACAAAGAAACCACTTGGCCAGAGAAGGTTTGTTTTGACCCCATAAGTACACCCTGCTTGAGTTATGATGTCTTTGGTTCTAACAAATAGTGACTATGGATATCCATTGATTGTTATTCCTTGCTGCCTGAACTGGCTTTACTAATTCATGTTTCTTGTCTCCAAACAATTTTCTAATGTTGTTCAGTCTCTGCTGCCTCTATCCTCTTCTGTTGGTTTTATCAATATGAAGCTGCCAACATGTGCTTGTCCATGTTTCCACCCAAGTATTTAGGATTGGTTGTAATTACAATTTGTAGTATTTGTTCAGTGTATCTAAACTGTAAAAGTAATTTGTTATTTTTTTGTACTTTGTCTCCAGGTTGAGATTTTGTAGTGTAAAATGGGTTTTGTGTAAATGTTGTGAGGTCTGTTCTACATGTATGTTACAATTTACACCTTGTACTGGTACAAATTTCAACAGAGTTAATAGAGAAATAGGTTACTGGTTTAAGTTGCATATTTTTGAACTATTAAACTTAATTTTATATTGGTTAAGTTCAGATCTGTGCTGCATTTTTCAAATTAAGACATTGTCGAAAGATCGTGTCGTAACCAGCATGTACAGAACAATAAGTATTTATCACTGTACAACTTGAATCTTCTCAAAGCTGAAGCACAGTATTAAGTGCTAAACGTTTCTCGGGAGAAATATTTGTACTCCTAAAAATTACAAATTAATTAGCTTGGTTGGGGAAGTACAACAGGTTTTAACCAATGCTAAAACTTACACTAATATATTTTATAAAAGCCTCATGGATATTAACTAGTAGAAATAAGTTGTTTTCATCAGCACATGTTGATTTCTCAACAGATGCACCTCTACCTAGGACTGGCTGTCATGTGTGGCTTTATTCTGTATGATACCCAGCTTATCATTGAAAAGTGTCGCATGGGAGACCGTGACTTTATCTGGTTAGTGTGTACCAAGGATGTTTTAAACTTTAATCTAAGTGAACAGTTCAGAAAATAAATTTCTACTTTGTTATATGTTTTATCAACTGCTTACTAAGGCACCCTACTTTTAATTGTAAATGATAGTGTAATATTTTCTTATTAAATGCTTGCTAAGCCCCACTTGCCCATTCTATTATACATTTATGCTTTACTTGTTAACTGTTGACTAACTCACCCTATAAACATCATACTCTGAATATCAAACTACTTTATCGAATGTAACTGTTATCTGATGACGACCTATATTATGGGCTAAAATATATTCATTAAAATCTAAATTTCTCTACTTTAAAGTTGTTATTGTATTTTTGAATAAATAATATTCTTTTGCATTGGTTAATACAGTTTTAATAAATATAAAGTGATAGGGAATTGTCATGCCTGAAAATGTAAACATTTAACTTGAATATATCATGCGACTTAACATTATTTAACTGTTGTTTTTTTTGGTAAAAACGTTCCGGTAGTTTGTACTTCATATTTTGTTTGTATTTGTTATGTGTGTTTTTGTTTTATTTTTCATTATTAACCTTATATTGGGATTTAGGACAAACTTAAATTTCCTTAGCTGACTGAATCATGCAAGGTATTATTGGGATTATGGACAAGAACATTGCTAACAGTGTGATGTCCATTTGATGAAAGTGTATAAATATAATTTAAAAGTACGTTTTTAGAATGGTTTGTATAATTATCTCCCTTGAATTTAATGTGTAAATGTCACAAAACAGGACAGTAAAACTGTAACATTGTTAAACTAGACTCTGAGAACTATACGTGTTTAGCATGCCGTTAGTGGTCATAAACTAAACTTAATGACAGTCATTTATTCTAACTATGTGTATACTCAAAGTTGATATAACACTGTAAAATGTTGTTATGGTTCTTAAAAAGTGCTGTATCTACATTTCTACAAGTTTATACATTTTAAAAAATTGTAACTAAATTATTTTAATCATATAGTATTGGTCTAATACCATTGAGTTAATGTATAATTGACAGTAGTCACATTCAGTGAAGGCATTCCATATTATTTACCCTTTCTAACTCATTTTTCCCATTTTTATCAGGCACTCTGTGAACCTGTTCATTGACTTTGTGGGAGTGTTTCGTAAACTCATGATTCTCCTGACTCGGCAGGTAAAATGTATTTTCATTTATACTTACTATAATAACTTCAGTATAAACTCCATTAGAAAGTTCTTGATGGAGATTACCGTATAAACGTTAGTGAACTTCAACAATTGATGCAACTGTTCACATCCTGTTGGACTGTTATCTCTTCAGGCTGGATAATCAGTTACATTCAACCCATCTGTTATTCTCCCATGAGGTTGTATAGTAGTAATTAGAAACTAATTTTTATTGAGGTTCTAGATGTAACTAATTCTTTAACTCCATCACTTGAAAAATTAGATACTTGTAATCACTTTGGACTTGTTATAATTTGTCCTATAACTTTTAATACACTTGTGTATCTTCACAGAATTCTAGTACACATTACAACTCTTCTGTACACAAAACAATCAGATTTAAGTTTTTTACTAAATATTTGTTTCTGAATACATTATTTTATGTACTAGTTTGAGCGTAAAGTAATTTCCACATTCAGAAATAAATTATTTAAGTCGTATTTGTGTAACCCTTAGAACCTCCTAACTAACTTTCAAATGTTATTTTCAGTGAAACATTCTATTTTCTTTTATTTCCTCTACCCTAAATATAAGATTTATTGGTTAGACTGACTTCGTAACCACCAAAAAATCTAAGTTACAGTTTTCTACTACAAATTGTAATATGAAACCACTTTATTCTAAATTGCTTAACAGTATACATCTAGTGAAAGTTTTATTATTCTGTTGCCCTTTCAACCCAGTTTAACTATATTTCATGCCCTTATAAATCACATTGTTGAGTATACCTGATAATTATTTTAACTAATCTAACTGTAACATAAAAGGTTTCCTATTTTAATTACTTTTCTAATAATGAATTGAGCTGTCCACTTTTTCTGTTGACTGTCAATGACACTTAACCCTACTTTGTTTATACTAATGGCAGACAATGTTCTCTAACTATTGCAATTTTTCTGGCTTTTCAAACTAATCAACAAGAACCATTTAAACTTCAACTGCCTTGGATAATGTTTCCTGCAGGAATCAGCTGTGAGCATGTTATTTGTTAGATGAAAACTCTTTCACAAGAGTTCCTATTATTAATTGCTGGATACCCTTCAAGTTCAGATGATATTTAAATATTTGGACTGTACTAAATTATACAACTGTGGATAAATCTTTGGTAGACAGCATATTACTAAATGGAATTTTTTGTACAAACTTTGTATTGCATCCATTTTATCAACTCTTCACCCCATATATTAACACACTTTCCCTTCATACAGAGATGTTTGTTTTCAGAAATCTACTTTCCACATGTTAACTTGAATTCCATACAGCACTTTAATATAAATTTACATGTTATTTCTCTTGAAGCTTAAACAAACATTAACACAGAATCTACACTTGCTCAGACTAAAAGCTAACTATCAGCTGAATTAGCTATTCTGTTAATGATTATGTTCTTCTATTAGGAGGAATCCAAGAGAAGAAGAAGAGACTGAAGACAATCTTCATGTTTGGTGTAAGAAACGTTTCTTGTCTACAACAATCTTGAGTAGACTTGAATCATTGATTCTCTTTTCCCTCGTCTTGATTTTTATTCTTTTGCAGTGTTAGACTAACATTGCTCTTTGTTAATAAACATTATTGTGGAGGTTTGCAATAAGTAACCAATAAAGTATATAAAACTGTATGTCAGTAATTAATATATGTTGTGATAACAGGAAATAGTGAATGTGTATTTTGTTTGTAGATGATGATAAAAGTTGTTATGAAAACAGTATGTACCAGCACCCCTTCGTTTGTGTTGTTTAGCCCCATAAGTTTGGTTATGTTAATGTGGTTTGGTGTATTAAATAAAGTTCACTTAAAACATTAAGGTCATTTTCTTTGCTACATATTATCTTAATTTACTCTTATTTTTAGAAGAAACTGAATCCAAGCATTAACTGTTGTCAGATTGTCTACATGCACTTGTTAGAGTTAACTTTGTAATGTAAGAAGACTTAAGAAACAAATATAAAACAATCATTTAACACTCCTACGAAAAGACATTTCTAGTCCTGATTTCTCCAAACAGTTCCCCTGGCTGTGGTTTTGCTAGATAGTAGATAGGGACAGTGGGAATCTTGTTAATCCATTCATTAATGGATTTAAATGGCAATTTCATTTAAATACAAAATTATTAGCTTAATATTAATAACCTTTCAAGTTGCTCTGGGGCCTATTTGGCCCCACTTTTCGTAGGAGTGTTAAGTCTTTAAAACAGAATTTTTGCCTTACAAATTTGTAAATAGTGGTCACAGGAAGGAGAATAACTTCTTCAGAGAAAAACAATTAAACCATCTTCAAGGGGGGCTTGAAGTATTGATATCAGTTGAAGTATTGATATCAGTTGAAGTATTGATAAAAACAAACCTCACTGTACCATTTACCAGCACTTTCCATGCCATAATAAACTTGACTCTTCAGTCAGTATCAGAAGGTCTAAATGTTCCATGCCATAATAAACTTGACTCTTCAGTCAGTATCAGAAGGTCTAAATGTTCCATGCCATAATAAACTTGACTCTTCAGTCAGTATCAGAAGGTCTAAATGTTCCATGCCATAATAAACTTGACTCTTCAGTCAGTATCAGAAGGTCTAAATGTTCCATGCCATAATAAACTTGACTCTTCAGTCAGTATCAGAAGGTCTAAATGTTCCATGCCATAATAAACTTGACTCTTCAGTCAGTATCAGAAGGTCTAAATGTTCCATGCCATAATAAACTTGACTCTTCAGTCAGTATCAGAAGGTCTAAATGTTCCATGCCATAATAAACTTGACTCTTCAGTCAGTATCAGAAGGTCTAAATGTTCATTCCTCTGGTGTGGGTTGAGATAATGTTTATGCAACTGTTTTTACATTTTTTTCTCTACAAATGGGTCTTCTCATCATCATATATTCATCCTGCCTTCCTTTTAATAAGTATACTAATTTAACAGTCAAAAACTGTTTACATGAAATTTATTGGTGGAAAAATATTAATACACTCAGATCAATAACTTTATGAAAGTAAATGTTTATTCACCCCTAACTGTATTAAAATGAAATTCAAGTACTTGGGTATTCAACATGGAGGATTCTAGAGTAACCTTGTCACAGACATTCGTGGTATTCAACAGGGAGGATTCTAGAGTAACCTTGTCACAGACATTCGTGGTATTCAACAGGAGGATTTTTGTTGTGAACCTTGTCACAGACATTGTTATTCTCTGTGGTTTTGTTTTGTTGCTGAACCTATTTTACTTCATTGTTATTCTCTGTGGTTATTTTTTTGCACTTAACTAAAATTGGACTGAACTTTTGCATACATATGTAATTTAGTCATTCATAAAGGAGAGAAAAAAAACACCTTTTAAGAATTATAACAGAATAACATGTCCCCACCACACCTGAATTCATGGTCAGTTCTTAACACTATGAAAGACTTCTGCATACAGGATTCTACTACAGTCCCAGAAGTATTACATATACAGGATCATCTTTGTTCTTAGCAATAATAGAAAAAAATTTGCAAAAGGCTGATGTGTGGGTGGGTTTACAGCTACGTAAGTCTAAGACTAATTTGCACACAAAACACTTCAGAAAATAAAAATAGCTGGATTGAGATTTTGTTTTACATTAAATGGATTTCTGTGATTCAAGTTGCTAGACATTAATGAGAAGCCCTAGGGTGGATAGGAAGTGTATCTTTAATGTTTTTCAGTAGGTGGTGGTAAGGAATAGTCGTGGCCACCTGCTTGAGCGTGACTTACATCAAGTAGCTTCGAGGCCAGAGAAACACCTGAAATATCTTAATGCACTTCTAATTCTCAATATAAATTACACGGTCCGCATATATTTTCAAAATAGAAGTGAAATATCAAACTTAAAATGTTTGTAACTGTACTTTGTGTGAGAAACAGAAAACTCCAGTGACTCTTCTGATATATTTTTTATCAATACTATAAAAAAAACAAAAACTATAAATAGATAAAATTCAAATACCATGTTACATAGGAATAATAAATAATTTCAATAGGAAATGGCACATTATGCAATATACATATAAACATAAGTATACAGAAAATAGAATTCATGGGTCAGTATTAAATAAACATCAAGGAATATTTCTGGCACAAAAACTAAACATTTAAGTTTTGTTGGAACTCAATGTCATGAAAACTATAACTATAGTGATATAAAATCAATACCCTTAACTTGCAAATTTGTCAAAAAATATTCACAGTACCAGAAAAGAACCCAGTCTATACATGAATTAGATCATTCTTGAGGAATACAGTGAATTTCATAGCAATGTTGCAATTTTCACAATGCAGAACTTGTGGGATTGGCCATCACTATTGCTGTTACATAAGATAGTAATGTTTGTCTTGGCACACACTTCAGGTAAGTGTTGAATTTGTTTTACAGCAATAAGTTCCACTGAGACTTCCTGTCAATTAACAGATGTCTCAAAAATTATGGAAACAAATGGCATTATAGAATTAGTAACTAAATCTCATTGTGATGAGTTGTTAGATGGAGATCATGTTCTACTCTTGTGTCCTGAAAACTAGTGCAAACTTGGCTACACCAGTGAACACTTCAGATATCACAGAAAGTTCCAGAACCTAAAAAGAATGTATCGGAAAGGTTTGTTTGTAGACCAACCAATCAGAAATGTCTCGCTGATTGTAGACTGGGTATTAAAAATGGCCTAGCAATCAAACTTGTTTAAAAATTGATCTCAACATTGAGAAGGAAATTTTATAAACAGTCAGTTCACATCATTTTAAATACTGGATATGTTATTCTGATAAACATAACTTTAATAGCAAGAATTAATTTGGGAGTAACCTAGCAGAGACCATTTTGGCCAGAGTAGACAAATATAAACAAAACACATGTAAGATGGCTTGGCAGTGTCATTCAGAGAAACAAACAGCCCTTCAGAATGAAGGTTGTTTTTTTTAACTCTCTAAGGCTTATTGGGATAAAACCCTTTTCTTTCAGAACTTTGTCTGAACACCTAAGTAGTAGTACTAACTTGTTAGGTTTTGCTTTGGTCAACTATTCCATCGTCAGGACTGTCTTGCTCAGATAGAGGTTTGTACAATTTATAGAACAGCTTAACCTTTCACAGTTTAGTTTTTTAACACTATAAACATCATACGTCCAGTTAACATGCACATTAAATGATGTTGCAGAAACAAACATATCATTGTAAATACTAAAGAAAAGAATACATTAGAAGATGTACACCTAACTAATATTAACCATCTGGCTACAGCATGACCATGAAGTTTAGATGTGAAAAATACTAAAAGCCATACTAATTACCAGTAATGTAAAATACTAAGAAAAAGAGAATTTCTAATCAAAAATGATTTTAACATCAACAACCTCATAAAGGTATTTACAGTTCAAGTTGTGTAAGAAATGTTTCATTTCACAATTAAGTAAGCATTGGATGAGACTTTAGACAGACTTTACTGTTGTATTATGAATAACAACTTTTGAGCTTCTGTTAAAGTGATTTTCATGTGTCTGGAAATAATTTATTTTCTAAAGATGTTTAATTCAAATTTCAACACCAGAGGGAGCTCTGAGTGATTTTCTTTGTTGATTGTCAAATTGTTGTACATACCTAAAGAGAATCTTTGATATGTAAACAATGAAGTGCTTCAAAAGACACATGGAAATAACTTCAGAAAAATTACTACCAATTAAAATTAGTAAAAACAAATCAATGTTTGGGCCAAATAATTTTTCATTTCTTCATGTTTTTTATACCTGCCTCTAATGCAGTTATTATTCACCTAATTTATTAATATCATTCACTTCTCAAGTTAAATATCTTACAACAAAGTCAATATGTGCTTTGAAAACCAAAAGTGTCACTAAGCAAACTTAATGTTATATTGTTGCTTTATATTTAGTAACTATAGTGGTACAAACTATATAAATGGAAACATAATCTTACTAGAAAACTCCCCTGTTTATTTATAGGACTTGTGGTTTGTTTTGAATTATGTGCAGAATAACACTAATAATGACGACACATTTACTTGTTTCATGAAAAATTATCTGGACTTTTGTACATAAACAAATGATATCACATCAAAGTTAAACAGTATGAAATTTCACCATGATTAAACTGAAAAAGTGATTTTTAAAATCGTTCAGATTGACACAAGAGGAAGTCTGAATATACAAAAATATAAGAAAACTGATATACAATAATTATTTTAATATGTTCAAAATAAACCTAATTCTTAACAATTAAAACTAAATCATAGGGTAGTGATATATATACATACATATATATATATATATTAAAATACTTTTAAAATCCTGGAAATGACCCCTTCACTGATCCATGTCGGTCAGTAAGTATTGTGGCTAGAAAAAATATTGCTCTTTCCATCACTAACTGGAAGCCACCCAACTTGCGGGAACCCACTGTGGTTCCATTTCAACCCGTTTTGTTATAGCAATAAGCTCTTCTGTGGCTTTAACAATGTCATCATTAACAATAGTAACATCACACATGTGTCCATACAAAAACTCTATCTTGTGAGCACTGAAAATAATTTCATGGAATTCTTCATCCTGTTCACAATAGAAAGTAAAAAGAAATATAAACCACAAACACCTAGTAGTTTTATACAATGTTTTGTGTGTTTTTTTTCATGAGGTGACATTGTAATGGTTTTCTATCTTAAAATGATTACTAGTTTTGGGTAACACAGCATTAAAACCATCAGATTACATAAATATTTTGCTTTACCAAAAATTAAAAAATTATTATATGTTTAACATCTGCATTAACAATGTTTTCTAGAGTTAAGATTATTTTTATAAGAACTATCACAGCTTTAATTAGTAAGCATTCTACACTAACTCAAAGATGTTTAACCTTGTTAATAGTGTGATAAATTACTGCCTTTTACATAAAATGAAATTTCATCCATTATTTATTATTAATTAAACAGTTGCACCAGAAGAAACCATAGACATTTTTTTTCTCTTAGGTTGTATATTTTACTTGAATTATAAATGAACCAATATTTCACTGTCAGTACTCCCAGGCAGGTGTAAGTGTCACCAAATAATCACTCAAATTGTTAGAGAAATGAACAGATCAGAATGAATTCAAACCCATAAAGCTGCTACCATCACTTATGAGATAGTTGGTCTAATACTACTGCATTATGAAAATCACCTTAGCAATATTAACATTTTGTCTTGTCCTCTAACACTGCTACACCCTTTCATTATCTGTTAATACAATATTCCCTGTTTAATCTGCAGGATTCTCATGGTGTTTACAGCCCCCAACTACACTAATGAAGCTCCTGTGTTATCTCTTCTATAGGTTCTCCAATGGGTGTCCATATCCAAAAACATAAATTCACTACAATACCCATACATGATAAGTTCAGTCCTGCTAGTTAGTTGCAAAAGTAACACTCCTGGAATCCTAATGAGGGTCAGAAACACTGAATTGTATTCCAAATTTTAGTTTGGGAACCCTACAAACCTATCCCTATCCAGCCACTTAAAGTCTGACTTATAATATAGTGGACAAGTAGGTTCACCACCACACAAAATAATGCAATTCAGGAAAGAAACATAAATACAATAGTGTGACAACAGTCTCCAATGTTCATATATATATATTTAGTTTTATCTTATTGCTAGTTCTCACATGATTTTGTTTCACACTATAAGACTGCTAGTGATATCTTCAGTCACACAGTAAACATTCTCCTGTTTTAGGTTGAAATAAGTAAAGAATGTTACTACAATAAGTTATAATCATGTCACTTGTGTTATTCTGGTAACACACACCACTACACCAAATTTTAGTGTCAGCTGATGTTACTTGATAATTTACACATTACAGTCACAAACAACATTCATGTCTGTTTGATGGTCTATATCGCAGCTACAACTATCAATATCATTCACGTCTGTTTGATTGTCTATATCACAGCCACAATTATCAATATCATTCACGTCTGTTTGATTGTCTATATCACAGCCACAATTATCAATATCATTCACGTCTGTTTGATTGTCTATATCACAGCCACAATTATCAATATCATTCACGTCTGTTTGATTGTCTATATCACAGCCACAATTATCAATATCATTCACGTCTGTTTGATTGTCTATATCACAGCCACAATTATCAATATCATTCACGTCTGTTTGATTGTCTATATCACAGCCACAACTATCAATATCATTCATGTCTGTTTGATTGTCTATATCCCAGCCACAACCTTTAAAGTCTGGTTTTCTTCAAACAAGATTGAATTATAAACCATATTTACTGTAAATCCATGTGAACAGGTTTCATCAAATGTTGATCTTGCATTGGACCTAATTCTTGTTTCTTTCAACTGGTCCAGATGGGGAGGTTTGATGAATATAATGAATGGTTTCAATTCAGGGGTTCTCAACAACTTTAACGCCTACAAAACACAAAAATAAATCTATTTATTATGGTACGTAATGTCTACTGAGAGTCAAATAACACTTTGACCAAGGCTTTGTACTGCTCCTACCCAACAATTGTCATGCAATTTGGTGTTATACAAAAGGCTTAGTTTTCCTCAAGACATTTTGTTGTTCTACTGGACACTTGTTTGAGGTCAGTAGAAGAAACTTTATTAGCAATTATTAATCTTATTGTAAAGTCACACAACCAACTGATCCATAAATCAGTTTAATAAAAACTCACAATACAAGTATGTTACCAAAAGTACACAGAAATAGCAAGTAATTAATATAATCCACAAATAAATCCTAACTTTAACCACGGGTTATTTGCAGACTTATAATGTGACTAGAAAACCTCTTTAATGTACACAAACTTTCACTGTTACTATTAAACTGTGCAAAAGTGCCTTGTTTTATACAAGAATATTTAAACAAATATCCCATTGAATTTACCACAGATAAAAACAGATTTAATGCAAATGTGTAATAAATTCTGTGATTAATATAAAACAACCATTTGTTTCACTTCACTGGCTTCATTAATATGTAATATTTCACTGATAAATTTCCATGGTATTTATTCCATACAAGCCTATCTAATGATACATATTAACTGTATATTAAACTTTACCTGTGGGTGAGGATTCATTACACAAGCATACCCAGCATTTATTATGGAACGAAGAGTCTCCACGTTGGTTCCATACAGGTTGCCTTTGTACTCCCCGTGCTCGATGAAATGGCCAGCACGTATTTCTTCTTCCATAAACTCCCTTGACACAAAGTAATATTCTTTCCCATCCTCTTCCCATGGTTTTCTCATTCTGCTAGTGTCTGAAATAATACAACAGCTACGTATAAAACATACCTTTGTTTCATAACAAAATTAACATACAACATATAGTCTGTCATTCACTCATATTATAACAATGTCCATTGTAGATTTGCAGATATTTTAATGTTAACATTACTCAACAAATCAAGAGGTTGTTCACTGACCATTTTTGTACATTAACAACATAAAATTATATACTGTCTGACAGCACAACACAAAATATGTTTGGTAAAAATCATAGTTAGTATTATCTGTTGAACATTGTTAAAATGATGTCAGTTTGGGCTGTTCAAAATATTTTTCTTTTAAATAAAACATGTCTGAGCAAGTTCCAAAAACACACAGATATGCCTAATCTATATATACAAATATTTAGAGAAGAAATGTGTGTTTGTTTACACCCTAACTCCTTTCAGCCTACTAGGCTAATCTCGATCAAAATTTGTGCATAAACATAATGAACTATGGGGAATGTCCTAAAGGGGTCAAAACTGAACTTAACCCTATTGCCCATTTATAAAACCTGCTAGTTAATTACTTCCAGACTATTGTGTCAATCTCAAACAATCTTGGCAGATTGATGCTTTAGACAATGTTCAATATCCTAGTAGGATTCAAGTTCAAAGTATGAAAGTTATGGGACTGTTTCTCAAACAGCCATGCTTTTCTCATGGTCAGTTACATGTACGGTGTTTAAAGAGAGGATCACCTAAAAATCTTTATTTATTGATAGACGGAAAGCAAGATGCAAATGTTGTTTATGAAGAAGCTTTATTATAACTTTAAAATTCTGAGATAAAGATTATGTTCAAATTATTTTTTCAAAATACAGGATTACTGTTAAACTTACATTGTTTTAACTAAGTTTAACCTGTTGACTGCCAAGTATTTCAGCTGCTACAATACAACTCTAATGCTTCTTCATTTTGTAACATTTTCGTGTCGCCATTTTGGATTGCAAGTAAAACAATTTGTAAGTAGGTCAAATGCATGTATGATGCTGCCATCTAGCGTTGAAGTTAGGTATTACTGAGAACGAATTAACTCGTCCGTGGCACTGTGCTACCGATCAGCTTAGACGAGTTATCTCGTTTACGGGACTGAACAGGTTAAACATTTCCCATTAGTTGATGAATATTTTAGTTTATCTTCAAATAAAAGACAATTTAAAGGTGTCTACATGTATTACTCTAAATATGTACAATAGAGAGAGAGTGTGGGTATTACTATAAATACATACGAGGTACAGTGGTTTTATAATGGTCAGGATCTGTTGCTAATAACCTTCTCTTTAGTTCATTTCTTCCAACACCAGGAGGCCCTAAATAGACAAAGCTAAATATTATATTTAAAAGGCAATTCAATATTCTCCTTAACTTATTTTGAATTAATTAAATTTAATACTGTTTTAACCTCTAGTTATATCTACACAGAATTAATATTTTATAAAAAAAATTAAAATTATTCCAGAACCTTGAGCTATCCTGGAAACTGCTCAATCAGTCACGTTCACTTAAATAACCACAATTACACACTGTCTACTTCCCTCCTGTATCAGTCATGCTCACTTTAAATAACCACAATTACACACTGTCTACTTCCCTCCTATATCAGTCACGTTCACTTAAATAACCAAAATTACACACTGTCTACTTCCCTCCTGTATCAGTCATGCTCACTTAAATAATCAAAATTACACACTGTCTACTTTCCTCCTCTATCAGTCACGTTCACTTAAATAACCACAATTACACACTGTCTACTTCCCTCCTCTATCAGTCACGTTCACTTAAATAACCACAATTACGTACTGTCTACTTCCCTCCTCTATCAGTCACGTTCATTTAAATAACCACAATTACGTACTGTCTACTTCCCTCCTCTATCAGTCATATTCACTCAAATAACCACAATTACACACTGTCTACTTCCCTCCTTTATCAGTCACGTTCACTTAAATAACCACAATTACACACTGTCTACTTCCCTCCTCTATCAGTCACGTTCACTTAAATAACCACAATTACGTACTGTCTACTTCCCTCCTCTATCAGTCATATTCACTCAAATAACCACAATTACACATTGCTGCTCAAATCTAATTTCTGTCACAATAAGTTTCAGTGAAGGATTTTTCACAACATGTCTAGCAATCTTTCTACTTCCTAACAGTATGTAACACAACTTTCAAGACCATATTAAGAAGACTAAAGGAACACAGAACCATAATGGATCTGCATCAGAAGACTTGAAATCTTTTTTTTTTTCAGCAGGTTTTCTCTTTCAAACAACTTCTGAGCTTTTGGCTAGTGAACTTTCAAAAGTTTATCTTCTTTTTAACGGTTCTAAACTATATGCCCAGCTTCATCATATGGGTTGGGAGTGTAGTTTGTTTATGAATCTCATTGTATAATATCCTTCCTTTGAAACGGCTATTAAATTTTTCCTCAGTCATAATGCTAACATCTCTGTGTTGCACTGTTCAATGTTCATAAACATAACTCTTTCTTACACTTGCTACTAGATAATTTATAACCGACAGAAAGATCAGATTATTTGTTATAAATAATAATAATCTAATAATAAAGATGTTGATTATACAAAACATAATTACTTTTCATTTCAAATATTACATTTAGAACTGAAAACATTTTCATCTACAGAATGTCTTATTATTATCTTAATTTAAATAGGTGAGCTGACCAAGACAAACATCACACAGATGAACAGTGCTAAATATTTCTTAACCTGGCACATACATGAACTTAACCTGGCAAATACATGAACTAGCCTCCAAGCTAATCCAAATAAAGTAGCATAGTTTCCAACCACTGGATAGCTGGATTGGATGCTTCATGCTGGTGTGGTTTGTCCACGGTGCTGTCAATTAGCGCCTTTCCACCATACTGGAGGCTGGAATGCTAACTTCAAGAGATAAGTTTTCACCTAACTTACTCACAAATGGCAGTATCTTGTTTCCTTATTTTAATTTCAATTAAATTTTTTTTCTTTACTTGGGAGAACAGTCACCTTCTCACAACTGTATGCAGGCAGTGAAGGGTGATATAGATGGGGGATGTTGTAGGCGGCTTGAGCACCCACATCTTGCTCTCCTAATTTCTATACTTATTGCTACTCTCTTATTTCTTATGTGAGACTGGCAAGTGGAGGTTAACATTGACAGACACTGTATCCCCACCACAGTGTGAGTCCTATTTCTACAACTACCTCCAAAACCTAGGGTATATTTTACAATTCCACATTATAGCTAGTAACCTGGGATATTTTTAACTAGTGCAATGTTTTTTAGGTTATAACAAACTCTCTCTCTCTCTCTCTCTCTCTATATATATATATATATATATAAACACACACACACACACAAATATAATTGCTGTGTGAAAGTCAGGATGTCTTTGTAGGAAGAGATAGCAGCTAAAGTAGTGGTTTTCTCTTATTTTCAACATCCACCTCTTAATGTCTTCCACAATGTTTCATGTGATTAATTAATTGACAGTCTCTGGCTGTAGAAGTGTCTCATGGGCTGAAGATGAAAGTTCACAGGTCAAAGTAGAAAATTAATATAACTGAAGAAATAGCTCTTAATGCCAGCTTAGTTGTGGCTGTTGAAGTTGCAGTCAAGTTTAGCTATTATAACAATAGTGGTGGCCAGTTTTTTACTGCATTCCTCTGGTATAAAGACATGATGTCACCAATGACTGTAGTTAATGTTAACCTACATGGAAGGTAATAAAAGCTCAATAACAACAATAATGGGAGGTGAGAATGATTGTGACATGACGTCATTAGAACACAACATAGTCTTGACTTGGACAGAAGGATTTCATAACTACTGACAAAGTTCTTGATGTTATTGTTAAACTTTCTTCCTCTTTAGTCAAGGGTAGCTCAGTATTACAGGTAAATTACAGACCACTCATCAGCCAAGCCAATGTAAGTATTGTATGTATTCTCAATATACAACACAGTTGCACTAATTTCATATATAAAACAATGCTTCTCTAACCCTAATTCTGTCTATTTGAAGATACCAACTAATTAGAATTGTGACTCTTATCTATTTATAAAATAAACTGTACTATTTTATATTAATGTAAGTATCATATCTATTTATTAAAAAATTACTATTATTTATATTGAAGTAAATACCAAAAGAACAACTTTCAAACCTTCTTTCAAACATTTATGGAAAGTTAAAAATACTGTGACTCTAGGGCTTAAAATTCTAAGTTTGATAAAAAAACATTAGGAGTAATATCCTTAATGTTAAACTTACCAATTAATATAATTGGTCTGTGAAGTCCAGGTCTTGGATACAGTTTTGCAACCTCTTCATATGTTGCTAGTTCCTCTCTGTCAAAATCTGTAATTTAAAGATTAATTTTCTATAAAAACACACCAGGAAATGTAAACTTTTAACCTATAAAACTAAAATATACATGATATGAAAATATTAAGACACAGTACGACAACTAAAGTCCTTCACAAAACTGTACAAGTAATGAGACATAGCATGACAACTAAAGTCCTTCACAGAACTATACAAGTAACGAGACACACAGCATGACAACTAAACTCCTTTACAAAACTATACAAATAATGAGACACACAGCATGACAACTAAACTTCTTTACAAAACTATACAAGTAACGAGACACACAGCATGACAACTAAACTCCTTTACAAAACTATACAAGTAACGAGACACATAGCATAACAACTAAACTTCTTTACAAAACTATACAAGTAACGAGACACATAGCATAACAACTAAACTTCTTTACAAAACCATACAAATAATGAGACACACAGCATAACAACTAAACTTCTTTACAAAACTATACAAATAATGAGACACACAGCATGACAACTAAACTTCTTTACAAAACTATACAAATAATGAGACACACAGCATGACAACTAAACTTCTTTACAAAACTATACAAATAATGAGACACACAGCATGACAAATAAACTTCTTTACAAAACTATACAAATAATGAGACACACAGCATGACAAATAAACTCCTTCACAAAGCTATACAAATAATGAGACACACAGCATAACAACTAAGCTTCTTTACAAAACTATACAAATAATGAGACACACAGCATGACAAATAAACTCCTTCACAAAGCTATACAAATAATGAGACACACAGCATGACAACTAAACTTCTTTACAAAACTATACAAATAATGAGACACACAGCATGACAACTAAACTTCTTTACAAAACTATACAAATAATGAGACACACAGCATGACAAATAAACTCCTTCACAAAGCTATACAAATAATGAGACACACAGCATGACAAATAAACTCCTTTACAAAACTATACAAATAATGAGACACACAGCATGACAAATAAACTCCTTCACAAAGCTATACAAATAATGAGACACACAGCATGACAACTAAACTTCTTTACAAAACTATACAAATAATGAGACACACAGCATGAGAACTAAACTTCTTTACAAAACTATACAAATAATGAGACACACAGCATGACAACTAAACTTCTTTACAAAACTATACAAATAATGAGACACACAGCATGACAAATAAACTCCTTCACAAAGCTATACAAATAATGAGACACACAGCATGACAAATAAACTCCTTTAGAAAACTATACAAATGAGACACATAGCATAACAACTAAACTTCTTTACAAAACTATACAAATAATGAGACACACAGCATGACAAATAAACTTCTTTACAAAACTATACAAATAATGAGACACACAGCATGACAAATAAACTTCTTTACAAAACTATACAAATAATGAGACACACAGCATGACAAATAAACTTCTTTACAAAACTATACAAATAATGAGACACACAGCATGACAAATAAACTTCTTCACAAAGCTATACAAATAATGAGACACACAGCATGACAACTAAACTTCTTTACAAAACTATACAAATAACGAGACACACAGCATGACAAATAAACTTCTTCACAAAGCTATACAAATAATGAGACACACAGCATGACAAATAAACTCCTTCACAAAGCTATACAAATAATGAGACACACAGCATGACAAATAAACTCCTTTAGAAAACTATACAAATGAGACACATAGCATAACAACTAAACTTCTTTACAAAACTATACAAATAATGAGACACACAGCATGACAAATAAACTCCTTCACAAAGCTATACAAATAATGAGACACACAGCATGACAAATAAACTCCTTCACAAAGCTATACAAATAATGAGACACACAGCATGACAAATAAACTCCTTTAGAAAACTATACAAATGAGACACATAGCATAACAACTAAACTTCTTTACAAAACTATACAAATAATGAGACACACAGCATGACAAATAAACTCCTTCACAAAGCTATACAAATAATGAGACACACAGCATGACAAATAAACTCCTTTACAAAACTATACAAGTAATGAGACACACAGCATGACAAATAAACTCCTTTACAAAACTATACAAATAATGAGACACACAGCATGACAAATAAACTCCTTCACAGAACTATACAAGTAATGAGACACACAGCATGAGAACTTATTTCACAAAATTATATCTTTACAACTATTACTGCTGTCTATTATAGACATGGAGAGCTCATTACACTTTATATTTGAGGTTCCATACTACTTTTGAAACTACTTCTCAACGATGCTGAATTTTTCCATACTACTTTTGAAACTACTTCTCAACTATGCTGAATTTTTCCATACTACTTTTGAAACTACTTCTCAACGATGCTGAATTTTTCCATACTACTTTTGAAACTACTTCTCAATGATGCTGAATTTTTCCATACTACTTTTGAAACTACTTCTCAACTATGTTAAATTTTTCCATACTACTTTTGAAACTACTTCTCAACTATGCTAAATTTTTCCATACTACTTTTGAAACTTCTTCTCAACTATGCTAAATTTTTCCATAATACTTTTGAAACTACTTCTCAACTATGCTGAATTTTTCCATAATACTTTTGAAACTACTTCTCAACGATGCTGAATTTTTCCATACTACTTTTGAAACTACTTCTCAACTATGCTGAATTTTTCCCACTACTACTTTGAAACTACTTCTCAACGATGCTGAATTTTTCCATACTACTTTTGAAACTACTTCTCAACTATGTTAAATTTTTCCATACTACTTTTGAAACTACTTCTCAACTATGCTAAATTTTTCCATACTACTTTTGAAACTTCTTCTCAACTATGCTAAATTTTTCCATAATACTTTTGAAACTACTTCTCAACTATGCTAAATTTTTCCATACTACTTTTGAAACTACTTCTCAACGATGCTGAATTTTTCCATACTACTTTTAAAACTACTTCTCAACGATGCTAAATTTTTCCATGCTACTTTTGAAACTACTTCTCAACTATGCTTCAAATTTTGCACTTTTTTACTACTTTGAAACTACTTCTCAACGATGCTGAATTTTTCCATACTACTTTAAAACTACTTCTCAACGATGCTGAATTTTTCCATACTACTTTTGAAACTACTTCTCAACTATGCTAAATTTTTCCATACTACTTTTGAAACTACTTCTCAACTATGCTAAATTTTTCCATACTACTTTTGAAACTACTTCTCAACGATGCTGAATTTTTCCATACTACTTTTAAAACTACTTCTCAACGATGCTGAATTTTTCCATACTACTTTTGAAACTACTTCTCAACTATGCTAAATTTTTCCATACTACTTTTGAAACTACTTCTCAACTATGCTAAATTTTTCCATACTACTTTTGAAACTACTTCTCAACTATGCTAAATTTTTCCATACTACTTTTGAAACTACTTCTCAACGATGCTGAATTTGAAAATCATTTTTATGTTCCATTACTTATGGACAGCAGCTTTATATGCAACACTTAAACACAAATTCATGGATATGCAGTTCCATTCTTGAGCTGTGAGCTTCAACCCAACACATCTATATCTCCTTGGTACCACGACCACAAAGTACATTGATTTTATCTTGTATAACTGGTGCCAATATATTCTCCTTTTTTACTGTGCACTTCGTAAAGTGTTACATTTTTCACTGTCTGAGAAATTGAAAAATCTGCAGCATTTATAAAGTCTAATGAAAACTTTCATTACATTCTCTACCTTGTAGTCCACAATGATTCACAATTTGCAACAGTTTTGTAATATGAATTAACCAACAATGCAGGAAAAATTCATTCTTCATGTTGAAGGCCCTTTCATAAACTGTTTTCAATTTGTCTTTTTTCTTACCAGGGAGTTTAGAAAGCAACTTGTGTCCTCGTGGTTTGTGTGTCTTTATAAAGCACTATATTTGAGAATATGTAGTGCACAGCTTTTACAATTTGTTAACAATTACTTTCTAATTTCATGGCTTTCTGGAGAACAACTATTTGTGACAGGTGTGTTGTTTTAATGGTCTACATTCCTATGCAAATATACAGATTTTCCCTTGTTGGTACTGTTCATTAAGTTAAAGACTGTCACCATCGAAAATTAGTGTAGCTATTTGCTACACAATTATCTTTTTTGCTGTAACACATACTTCAAGAAAGAAGTCTACCCAAGGAAGCAATGCACCTACAAATTTTCAGGAATTCATTACGAACCAAACTGCAGGTGTAAAGCAGAACCACTTTTGAATATACAGTGGGATAAGCACAGTGGAATCATTCTTATAAAAAACACACACTTTAGACCCACACATACATATATATAATTTCATGTCTCAAACTGACAATTAAAGTGTATCTATCTAAACACACATTCTGAAGGTTTACAAGCTGCTATAAGTCAAGCTTACGTACCATCATTTTCTGAAACGTCATACATGATCTTTTTAACTTTTCTTGATTTCTGTTCCTTTAAGCCTGGTGACTGACACCTTGGAAACACCTCTTTTTTTTCCAAAGAAAGATCCCTCATACCAGCTATTCTCCTGTAATATAAACATGATTATTATACAAAGATAATTCACAAAATTTACAGTGTGAACTCTTGTGACTTGCATACATACACTCGCACTGATATAACGAACTCAAGTTATAAATGGTTATTTCTTTGAATCATGCACTTGTTTCCCCATCTAACTTCTTTAGAGAGGTTGGACAATGTCTTTTGGACTTTCTGAGGAACAGGTCTTTATGATTTATTGAAGACAGTTCAGAATACATCCTGTCAAGTTCCATTAAACAACCATCTTAAAATGATAGCAAAGAAAGGTCTAATTACACGACAATAATGAAAAGAACTAAATCTTGGAGAAAATATAAACAGGTCATCAGCAGCACAAGTTTTAATAATAAATTTACTTATACTGACTTGTGTTTGTATTGACTTATGAATGTCGGTAATATGTTGCAGACAGACTGATGGTAAAACCAGGTCTGGAAACATTTAAAACAAACCAGTGAAAGTGGATAAAACCAGATCTTGAAACACTTAAACAACTCAATTGATCTGACAGTGGGTGACTAATCCAAGAATATATTTAAAGAAATGTTTTAAACCCATAACTAATAAAAATGATAAACTAAAAAAAAAAATCAGATTTTTGTCACCCCCTGCCCCAAAGAAAAATGTAAATCTTACAAAATATGAACAAGTACTTTTATAATAAATATTTAGCATTTCCTATTCATTGTGCACAAAATTCATTGATTCTGAGCTAAAGAAGTTTCATTCTTATGAAACTTCAGCTGTAATCAAACAAAACATAAATCAAATGGAGTTGATATTACCTTTCTTGTAACTGTCGACTAGGTACAAGTCCTGCTCTAGAGTTTCTCTCACCTTCCCTCCTGGCTTGCCACCAATTTGGGTCATCCTGATTGACAATGTGTAAAATATCACCTTTATTAAATGGAAGACCTGCTTCTTTACATGGAGACTGGACATCAAGAGAAGGGTCATAGGTGAAGTGAGCCCGTACTCGCACCCGACTTTCTCTTGCACGGAAAAAATCTTCTCCTGGAACCAGCTTAAAAGTGATGGTGCCATCCTGTGTTTGCTGCTTTTCAAATATAATATCATGGAAAGTTCTAATCTGACAGTTTTAAATATATATATAATAAACACTGTTGTTCTAAATTTGTATCTTAATACATTAGAAGTTCTACCCATTACGAAGAAAACAATAAAAGGAATATTAATAGATATTTTCTACTTTTATTGAAATGTACACCTATCTACTCTCCACACACACACATACTAGTTGATCAGAATGACCATATTCACAACATATAAGTAGGTACTTTCTAACTATTAACCAATTAGTCAAAGCAACCTTAGATATAATTGGTGTCCTCATCTAACTTCTTTATAGAGGCTGCAAAATGTCTCTTGAAATTTCTAGGGAACAGGTCTTTATGATTTAGTGAAGACAGTTCAGGGTATATCCTAACAGTATAGTAAAACAGTTGTTTTAATTTCATATCACATATCCAACCCAAACAATTATTTTATCAATGATTTCTGTTGTCCTTATGGTAGATATTTAAGTATTAGAATAGCAAAACATGAGAAAAGTGTAACTTTAGCATAGAAAGGAAGTTAGGTGTTCACGCACGCACACACATTGTTTACATTTTGAAAAACAAACCATACATTCATGTAGACTGAAGAAAGAACAGTACCTTTTCTGCGACTCATTTTTGTTTCCAAACGTTTATAATTTTAAATACACTTTCGTTTCAGCTACAGTAATGGTTTCTAAACAATACTTAAAGTTATTTGTATAAATAAATGAATTAATAAAACATATCACAGAAACCAACTGACATCATGGAAGAGATACGAATTCTTTCCATTTCCTTCCAGACATTGTAATTATGGGTGGATAAATAAATTAGTTGTTAAAGTAAAAAGTCAAATAAAGTACCTATTTAAAATAGCACCCAATGCTCTCTATTTCCAACTGAAGGTTATACGTAGCTCCAACAAAGTCAACAGCGTTATTTTACAATGATATCATGAATACAAACTCATTTTTTATTATCCACTTATTTCCCAACACAATTCGTAAGACAATATCTTGTGAAACATAATTTGTTTTTAATTTTTTATAATAAACAGAAAGTACTTCAGCAGAATTTAACTGCTGCACAAACTCAAATATATATGTTTGAAATACAAAATTATCAAACCTTATTGGGATTTTCTTCTCATTTCTGTGAGATGACAATAATTATATTAGTTATTAGGCTTATCATATTTGAAACATTTTTTTTGTCTAGTCCATCAGCGATTTTAAAAAAAATGAGAAGATTCTATAATTCCTTGAGGATTCAATAAAGACTATGGTGTTTAACAATGTGATAGGTTCAATAAAGGCTGTGGTGTTTAACAATGTGATAGGTTCAATAAAGACTGTGGTGTTTAACAATGTGATAGGTTCAATAAAGACTGTAGTGTTTAACAATGTGATAGGTTCAATAAAGACTGTGGTGTTTAACAATGTGATAGGTTCAATAAAGACTGTGGTGTTTAACAATGTGATAGGTTCAATAAAGACTGTGGTGTTTAACAATGTGATAGGTTCAATAAAGACTGTAGTGTTTAACAATGTGATAGGTTCAATAAAGACTGTGGTTTTAACAATGTGATAGGTTCAATTAAGACTGTAGTGTTTAACAATGTGATAGGTTCAATAAAGACTGTGGTGTTTAACATTGTGATAGGTTCAATAAAGACTGTGGTTTTAACAATGTGATAGGTTCAATAAAGACTGTGGTGTTTAACAATGTGATAGGTTCAATAAAGACTGTAGTGTTTAACAATGTGATAGGTTCAATAAAGACTGTGGTGTTTAACAATGTGATAGGTTCAATAAAGACTGTGGTGTTTAACAATGTGATAGGTCTAATAATGTCTTATGACAAGTATAACCATGCTTTGCCAGCTTATAAAAGACATTCATGCCCTAAAACTGAAGAAAATAGTTTAACTACAAAATTTTAAATCAGAAAAGATTATAAAAACGGTAGTACATAAAATATGGAATATGAAACATGTAGACTATTTTAATTTTGATACAGCAGAACATAAAACTTTAACAAATACTGAGATGTTACATGTCCAACACTTTGTTAATACTATAGAATACTTACAAGAATGCTGACTACATCAGGAGGAGACTTGCCAAGTACACTGACCCCATTGACTTCATGAACCTCATCCCCAACATGTATCAAACCTAAACATTAACAAAGAAAATGTTAAAAATACATGGGCTATTGCTAAAATGCACATGCTTTTCCAAACCAACTATATACAAATATACCAATGCAACATTTCAACTTTCTGGTCAGTTCATTCTCAGACAAAAGAACAGAACAAAAATCTCTGAAGTCTTCAGTCTTGAATTGTCTATAAATAAACTTGTAGTGGTTGTAAAGTTACAGTATTGGAAAAAAACAACATTTTTCTGTTCATAAGTGAGCACATGGGAGTATCATATGGTCGGGTAACATCCAAATTCAGCAATCTAAAATCACAAATATAAAACTAAATATTCAATAACTCACTCAGAATTTACCAATATATATAATGGTAACTTTGAACTACTCATAAAAGCAAGTCCATCCAACACTTAAATTGTTTTACAGTAAATATTTTGATAACATTATACTGTGATAACTTTATAAACAATGTTTAAAACAATTCAGTGTTTTAATCTTATTTCCTCTTGTTAACTAATATTTTAAGATAGACAATAATAATAATAATAATCTCAGTTAATTTTAATACTGTTCTTGCTTCACTGTCAATTAATAAATATAAAGGAAAGTATACTTGTAGAAATGTAAATAACATCTAAAACTACAACTACAAATAGTCACAACATTCCTGTAGAGGAACCCATCCCAAATACTTTACTGAGAAAATGTGATTACTTATCTGAATAAGGTATGTATATTCAGTACCTAGACAGAGGAAACATTCAAGTTAATGGACAATTTTGCAAATTACATTTTGCTAAGGACATTCGAGTGGGAGATATAAAAGATACAGCAAGCATGATTAATGTTTAAATGGGCAAAGAGTCAAAATCATGGATATTGAGATATAGTGTCAGTTGACGGTAATGATTTGAAAAAATATTTGATTTTTGATTTTTCCATTTCTTCAATAATAATTTGTTATTTAAAGTAGTTATTTGGATGTGGATTCCAACTAGTTCAACTGTAAGGTGATTTTCATATTGACTACAAAAACACTCTTTTTATCTTACAGTTTTTACATTTCACTTGCATAATCTCTAGAACATCCTGAATGAATAACAAATGTTTTTTTAATATTTTATCTGCTATTTCTCTCTACCATGTCACTAACTATAGTTATCATCATCAACAGACAGTGCAATAAAATGATTAACACTAAGAAATTTAAATATATACATATCTTATATAGCCTGTCTAATAACCTTAAATATCTTACTCGGGTTATATACATAATTTCAAGTATACCTTTACACAATTTTTTTCTCAGATACTTAAGGTTTCATTTTCTTTTCCAATTCTTTACCTTTTATTATTTATGTTGACATACTTCAAAGGATGTCTCCAGGCACTACAGCATTATCATTCACAGAGATGATTTAACCTACTTTTGAGACTTTTGAGCAAAGTAAAACTCAGAATATTTTTAAAAATCATTAAACCTTTCAAATGGGAATTTTAAAACAAATAATATCTAATGAACTAAAAGATAAAAGTAAGACCTAAATAAAACTTAATTTGTTTATCAAACTCATACGTATAAGGTGAAAACAAATTCCTGGGTGCTGTGAATACTGATCTGAACAAATATTTGCTTTTTGTTTGAAATGTAGCCTGTCTCTTATGTTTCCTGGTAATCTTAAAGATTACAGTGAAAATCTGCTCTTTCAATTGGTTTTAAACATGCCATTCAAGTACAGAAAAATACTGGTGCTTAGCAACAGATTACTATGAAATGTCAGCATGACATCTATCAGAAGGAAGAAAGAAATAAGCTCCTTCATGGATTGTTAGTCCATTGTAATATAATTTAGAATTCAGCCTTATATAAATACAACCTCAACTAGTCTGTTGTAGAGCTAACAAGACTAATCTGAATAGAAACAGAATAAATCAAAGCTCAGATATTTTAACTGAATACACATCACAGACAACTGTCCAAATAAAAAAATAATACCAAGATAGTATTACTCCATTACCATGCAGTGAGAGTAAAGTGATTTAATGAGTGTTAAACGTAACTCAGTGAAGTCTTTGTGACATGCACACAATGGAATTTAAAGAGTGTACCAGATGCCAAAGGGTAAAACTGTGATACATGTGTGTGTGAGTTTAGGTGTCAGTGATGACAATAATAAATTAGGTTTAAAAAAAGAAGAAAATGCAAAACATTTTCCTGACATTTCTCTCCCCTTCCCTCGAAAAAATACGGTTGTTCCCTCAGACAGGTTTGCCCCACAGCTTAAGTACTACTGACCTACTGGACCTGCTTGCTTGCAAATGTAAAAATATATATTACAGTAATTGATAAAAAAAATATTAACTCTAAAATTAACTTACCACTTCTATCAGCTGCCCCACCATGCATAATGCGTGCTATAACAATAGCCCCAGTTGCTTCATTGTACTTTATAGTTGCCCCCTGAAATGTTTTAATAATCATTTAAAAACTAAATTAAAATGAGATTATGCAAAACAAAAACGACTTTTGTTTTAAAGTAAAATTAACACCTTGACATCCATGCATGCAATTAGATTTCAACATAATTTAGGATAATCTGAAACAGACATTTAGCTTACCTTCAAGGAAATTAATTAACCTAATACAATAAAATCTAAAATGTATGAACAGTCACTCAACAAAGAAGTTTAGTAATTCAGTACTTTGAACACTCGCAGATAAAATCAGTTATTCAACCAAGAAGTTGCCCGTCTCAATCTCTTGAGCACCCAACACACAACCAGTCATTTAACCTGAAAGAAGTTAACTAACCCAAACTCTGGACCATCCAGCATATACAACTAGTCATTTAACCTGGAAAAATTTAACTAACCCAATCTCTGGACTATCCAGATACAACCAGTCACTTAACCTGGAAAAAGTTAACTAACCCAATCTATGGACTATTCAGATACAACCAGTCACTTAACCTGGAAAAAGTTAACTAACCCAATCTATGGACTATCCAACATATACAATGAGTCACTTAACCAGGAGGTTAACTAAGCCAATCTCTGGAGTGTCCAATGGATACAACCAGTCAATAAACCAGGAAAAGGTTTACAAACCCAACCCCAGGAAAGGAGCAATGAATGTGATCCTTCAATTCTAATAGTTTCTAACAGCCTGCATGTTTTTAGAAGAACTAAAACTATGATTTATACAACTGTCTTCAAATGGTTACAGAATGTACTTCATACTCCATCAGTATTTTGTATTTATACAACTGTCTTCAAATGGTTACAGAATGTACTTCATACTCCATCAGTATTTTGTATTTATACAACTGTCTTCAAATGGTTACAGAATGTACTAATACTCCATCAGTATTTTGTACTTATACAACTGTCTTCAAATGGTTACAGAATGTACTAATACTCCATCAGTATTTTGTATTTATACAACTGTCTTCAAATGGTTACAGAATGTACTAATACTCCATCAGTATTTTGTATTTATACAACTGTCTTCAAATGGTTACAGAATGTACTAATACTCCATCAGTATTTTGTATTTATACAACTGTCTTCAAATGGTTACAGAATGTACTTCATACTCCATCGGTATTTTGTATTTATACAACTGTCTTCAAATGGTTACAGAATGTACTAATACTCCATCAGTATTTTGTATTTATACAACTGTCTTGAAATGGTTACAGAATGTACTTCATACTCCATCAGTATTTTGTATTTATACAACTGTCTTCAAATGGTTACAGAATGTACTAATACTCCATCAGTATTTTGTATTTATACAACTGTCTTGAAATGGTTACAGAATGTACTTCATACTCCATCAGTATTTTGTATTTATACAACTGTCTTCAAATGGTTACAGAATGTACTCATACTCCATCAGTATTTTGTATTTATACAACTGTCTTCAAATGGTTACAGAATGTACTTCATACTCCATCAGTATTTTGTATTTATACAACTGTCTTCAAATTGTTACAGAATGTACTTCATACTCCATCAGTATTTTGTATTTATACAACTGTCTTCAAATTGTTACAGAATGTACTTCATACTCCATCAGTATTTTGTATTTATACAACTGTCTTGAAATGGTTACAGAATGTACTTATACTCCATCAGTATTTTGTATTTATACAACTGTCTTGAAATGGTTACAGAATGTACTTATACTCCATCAGTATTTTGTATTTATACAACTGTCTTCAAATTGTTACAGAATGTACTTCATACTCCATCAGTATTTTGTATTTATACAACTGTCTTCAAATTGTTACAGAATGTACTTCATACTCCATCAGTATTTTGTATTTATACAACTGTCTTGAAATGGTTACAGAATGTACTTATACTCCATCAGTATTTTGTATTTATACAACTGTCTTGAAATGGTTACAGAATGTACTTATACTCCATCAGTATTTTGTATTTATAGACTTACCAAAGGCTCGTTACTTTTCACCAACTGAACAATTTTTACAGTGTCCTCATCTTCATCAACTTCTGTAGGGACATCAGGTAGAACAGGAAAAAACTCTTTTCTGGCTATCTGATCATGTGTTTGAAGAAGTCCCTAAGCACACACACACACATCAATATTTTTGTTATCTAGTTAAGTAAATGTATAACTATGCAATCAACCCTACATGCACAAGTATGTGGTGAAAATTGACATCAATCTTTTACAGTTACATTCAAAGTTTAATTAAACTACATCTCAAGACAGCTGGTGTTGGTATTAAAACTTTTGTTAAAATAAAGTAGAGAACACGTTTTGACCTTCTTAGGTCATCTTGAGGTTAAACTCTCTGTCTTGAGATACATTTTTACCTCAAGGTAATTTGTCATCACAAATTAATTTAACTTTATTATTAATATGTGCCATGAAACTGGACATCAAAATGTATGCTATAATTCAAATTTTATTATTATAGAAGTTTCAATTTCATAACTTCCAAGAGAAATATTTAAATATATTCTATATCTTAATTTATTTGTAACATGTAACACTTATTTCTTCCAAATGGTCTATTTTAGTTATTATTTTAATCTACACATGGTATCCTGAATGTGACATAAATTACACATTTATAGCATGGGTACTGCAGACACACAAACAGTTTCAGCATAGGTACTGCAGACAAACAATTTACAGCATAGGTACTACAGTCACACAAACAATTTACAGCATAGGTACTGCAGACACACAAACAATTTACAGCATAGGTACTGCAGACACACAAACAATTTACAGCATAGGTACTACAGTCACACAAACAATTTACAGCATAGGTACTACAGTCACACAAACAATTTACAGCATAGGTACTACAGTCACACAAACAATTTACAGCATAGGTACCACAGACACACAAACAATTTACAGCATAGTACACACAAAACAATTTACAGCATACGGACACACAAACAATTTACAGCATAGGTACTACAGACAAACAATTTACACAAACAATTTACAGCATAGGTACAGACACACAAAAAATTTACAGCATAGGTACTACAGTCACACAAACAATTTACAGCATAGGTACTACACACAAACAATTTACAGCATAGGTGCAGACACACAAAAATTTACAGCAGACACAAAACAATTTACAGCATAGGTACTGCAGACACAAACAATTTACAGCATAATTTACTACAGGTACTACAGACAAACAATTTACAGCATATACTACAGACACAAACATTTACAGCATAGGTACTACAGACACAAACAATTTACAGCATAGGTACTACAGTCACACAAACAATTTACAGCATAGGTACTACAGTCACACAAAAAATTTACAGCATAGGTACTACAGACACAAAATTTACAGCATAGGTACTGCAGACACACAAACAATTTACAGCATAGGTACTGCAGACACAAACAATTTACAGCATAGGTACTACAGTCACACAAACAATTTACAGCATAGGTACTACAGACACAAACAATTTACAGCATAGGTACTACAGACACAAACAATTTACAGCATAGGTACTGCAGACACAAACAATTTACAGCTTCCAATCTTCTTCCTTCCATGAAATTTAATCAAGAAAGTCAAACCTCCATACCACACCTTAACACATCTAGTCTTTCAAAATATGTCAATGATTCACATTGGTATTTATCACCGATTTACTTATGAACAACAGAAAGATATTCCAATTTTCTCAACTTCTCATTAGGGTAGCTTATTCTGAGGATAGTTTCTAAATTATATGATCTAGTCTCATTGTTGAGATAACCTCAATCAGCTAACACATTATTATAACCTACTTACAGTTTAGTTAAATGCCAGTTAGGTTACTATAACACATTTCGGTCAGAAAACTTAAATGATATGCTTAGGATATTTTACTTTTTAAGTATTAATATTTTTTGTTCTAAATTCTAAGTTGGAATTTATAAAAGATTTTCATACCATAAAGAACAAAAAAAAACAGCTAAATTTCAATGCAAGAGCTCATACATAAATTCTGTTTTATTTATTGTTGTACATCAAACTACAATGTAAAAAATTGAAACTTAAAATGAAAAAAATTCTCCAAGAGGTGCAGAATAAGATGCTTGAGCGTTATGTAATTCAATACTTTATTTAGTGCATTTCCTGTTTGTTCATGAAGAAGAAAGATCTAGTTTTTAAAAGTGCTCAGATTATAGAGTTTATATTCATTTCAATCAAAACTTCTTGAACCTACATGTTTTTCTGACATTATGATTGTTTACTGCAACTTCAGAAGTATTCTCTGCAAGTGATTTATTGTTTTGCAATGATAATTTTTGTAGTTAAGACTTAGTTCAAAAAACAATAATACAATTACATGAAAGCATCTGTGAAAAGGTTAAAGCCCTAATGCTGTTAAGATAGATAACTGTAACTGTCAGTTATAATCTGAAGTCATTCAGAGAAACTACTTTTATCTTTATTCACATTTTAAGATCTTCTCTACAGATGATTTTCCAACAGTTAATATTAACATAAAGAAAATAGGAGACAAAACATTAGTGTTTTACAGAAAAACAGTTGTTGATATTCATTTAAGACAGTACAACAATCAGGCTATATATCATAGAAGGCTGTAGAGGTGAGCAAACCTTGGTCAATATAACATATCAGTCTCCATAAATCATACAAGTCTGTAGGGAATGAGACAACTGTAGTCAATATAACATATCAGTTTCCATAAATCATACAAGTCTGTAGGGAATAAGACAACTGTAGTCAATACAACAATCATATATATACATGCCCCCTGTAAGTACAGAGATAAGTCTACGAATTTACAACGCTAAAATCAGGGGTTCGATTCCCCTCGGTGGGCTCAGCAGATAGTCTAATGTGGCTTTGCTATAAGAATAAGGAAAAAAGAAGAAAGAAATATGTATTTGTATCACAGAGGTTTGTCACACTGGACAATACAACAAAAAGTCTATACATGTATATATCATAGAGGTCTGTCACCCTGGACAATACAACAATCAGTCTATACATACATATATCATAAAAGTATGTCACCTTGAACAATAACCCAGTCTATACATATTAGAGATTTGTTTCTATTATTTAACTAAAAGACTAATGCATAATTTCTGACTAATAAACATTTAAAAAAGTTTACAAACTCCTTGAATAATAAACAAAGTGTAAAAATCCACTAAAAACATAAGACAAAACAGGTTAAAATTTAAATTTATACTAAATGATAACCCACAATAATAACCAAATTTATAGTGTTATTTTCTAACCCTTTCAGGTGCTGACCACAAAATTTAAGTTACAATAATTCTGATTATATTTCTACTCTTTTATATTAAGCAAAAAAATTATTTATAATTAACTGAAAGGTTCATTCGATATTTGCTCGTATACTAAACACTTATTGGTGTTCCAAATATTTGTGCACATCCAAAAGCACAAGTTAAAATTTAAAAATAAATTACCATCCATTGATAATATATTCACATATTATCCTACAGCTTTTCATTCCATCCTCTTATGATATCTTGTAATGTGACCTAAATAGCTACTAATGAAATACTTCTGTGAAATATTTTGGCCTTTAAGTTTCAGCAGAAAGATTAAAAGTTACTTACATTACCACAGAGTGCATACAACGAATACTAATTTATGACAAATAAACAAACAAAAAGAATCAGCATTGCAGCAACAAACAAAAGACAAGGATCAGCACTGCAGCAACAAACAAAAAACAAGGATCAGCACTGCAACAACAAACAAAAAAACAAGAATCAGCACTGCAACAACAAACAAAAGACAAGGATCAGCACTGCAGCACTGCAACGTTTCGACCTTCTTCGGTCATCGTCAGGTTCACAAACCTGACGTTCACTTTGTGAACCTGACGATGACCGAAGAAGGTCGAAACGTTGTTCGCTCTTCTATGTAAAGTGTTTTCTCAGCCCAAACGAGCCGTTTTTGCATATAAATTGAAGTCTACTTATTAAGTGAATAGAAACCCTATAACCCAAGTACTTTTGGTGGATCTTTCTTCTTTAGGGGCAATGTTTTAAGTAAATTTGTTCAAAGTTTCATAATATTTGGTTATTTCTACTATGAGATGGAAAGAAACAATGGAAAATGTAACATGTCCTTATGATATTTTAGTTAAAATAGTAATGTTTCCTGTATAATGCAAAGAACAAAGATTTAAGTGTTTTTTTTTTTTATGGAACAAAAATGAAGAAACTTATATGTAATTTCTGAGTAATGAGAATGTGTACTCTATTATAACTAACTCCTTTGAAACACCTGAACCAAACAGTAACAAATAAGCAAGAAAATAACTTGTTCACATCCATTAACAATTCATTACAATAGTTTTCTGTCACTATAAAATAAAAATGACAGCTTTGCCTACCTTGCATAATGCAGTACCTTGGAGGCATTTGCAAGAGGTCTCATAAAACCCTTTCAATTATTCTAAATATATGCAAATTTAACAATTAACACCTAAGACTTCCAAAAACAATAACAAACTCTAATAATACAAACCTTCACATGAGGATCTCGTAACAACTGACAAAGTTCTTGCTGATCTCTTGAAATTCCTTTTCTCAGCTCTTCGAGTATCTAAAGACAGATTTACAAATATTACATAACTGAATTTTAATTTTGGTATTGAGACCAAAACTGTTACACATTTCAGTAGTTATCCGTATGATATTTTGATATGTATACGAGAAATATAACAAAGACAATAATTTAGTATTTCCCTTGGAAGTAATAGCTTTTGGTGTTTTTATTTTATAAGAAAGTCAACTGATATTTCATATTTTTTACGTATGAAATGCAAATCATCTTTACACATCTTGTAAGTTCTATGTATTTTATATTCTATGAAGAACACTAAATAAACAGGAGGAAATCTCCAATAACCATGGCTATAATTACATCTCAAATCAGTCAAGAAAGGGAGCTATGAGCAAAACATTTGTACTTGATAAAACAACAATTCAGAACCATTCTGCAAGATGCTATATCATGGCTAAAAATTTAATAAAAAGTAGGGAATATATTAAGCTAGCTGTAAATGTAAACATACTTGTAATACTGTCTTTGTTATTGAAGTCAGATACAGGTTTAAGTAAAAAAGTTTCACACCCACATAACACAAATACATATATTCTGATTGTGTAGCTACAAATATTACCTGGTCTCCTAAAAGAGAAGCATTTTGATTAGATGGCTTCCATCCTTTTCCTTTATGATTGGCCACTCGATTGTACACCTGGTTTAAATACAACTCATGAACCAAAATATTTTCTACCTAAAGCTACTTGAAATGTAAGAAAATTGTAGCAGAAATTATAAGAAATATTAAATAAACCAAATCTTGTATCTACTTTTTATAGAAATATTAAATAAACCAAATCTTGTATCTACTTTTTATATATATAAAAAAGTGTTTCTTTGACCAAATTTTTTAAATTAGTTCAAAAGGAAGTCAGTAATCATGTTTTCTGTTTGAGATTTCTATCCTGTTTTGTTTGTGTTAGTACAAAGTCACATATTGGGCTACCTGCACTCTTTCTACTGTGGAACTAGTCACATACTGGGCTACTTGCACTCTTTCTACTGTGGAACTAGTCACATACTGGGCTACCTGCACTCTTTCTACTGTGGGACTAGTCACATACTGGGCTACCTGCACTCTTTCTACTGTGAAACTAGTCACATACTGGGCTACCTGCACTCTTTCTACTGTGGGACTAGTCACATACTGGGCTACCTGCACTCTTTCTACTGTGGAACTAGTCACATACTGGGCTACCTGCACTCTTTCTACTGTGAAACTAGTCACATACTGGGCTACCTGCACTCTTTCTACTGTGGGACTAGTCACATACTGGGCTACCTGCACTCTTTCTACTGTGAAACTAGTCACATACTGGGCTACCTGCACTCTTTCTACTGTGGGACTAGTCACATACTGGGCTACCTGCACTCTTTCTACTGTGAAACTAGTCACATACTGGGCTACCTGCACTCTTTCTACTGTGAAACTAGTCACATACTGGGCTACCTGCACTCTTTCTACTGTGAAACTAGTCACATACTGGGCTACCTGCACTCTTTCTACTGTGAAACTAGTCACATACTGGGCTACCTGCACTCTTTCTACTGTGAAACTAGTCACATACTGGGCTACCTGCACTCTTTCTACTGTGGAACTAGTCACATACTGGGCTACCTGCACTCTTTCTACTGTGAAACTAGTCACATACTGGGCTACCTGCACTCTTTCTACTGTGGGACTAGTCACATACTGGGCTACCTGCACTCTTTCTACTGTGGGACTAGTCACATACTGGGCTACCTGCACTCTTTCTACTGTGGGACTAGTCACATACTGGGCTACCTGCACTCTTTCTACTGTGGAACTAGTCACATACTGGGCTACCTGCACTCTTTCTACTGTGAAACTAGTCACATACTGGGCTACCTGCACTCTTTCTACTGTGGGACTAGTCACATACTGGGCTACCTGCACTCTTTCTACTGTGAAACTAGTCACATACTGGGCTACCTGCACTCTTTCTACTGTGGGACTAGTCACATACTGGGCTACCTGCACTCTTTCTACTGTGAAACTAGTCACATACTGGGCTACCTGCACTCTTTCTACTGTGGGACTAGTCACATACTGGGCTACCTGCACTCTTTCTACTGTGAAACTAGTCACATACTGGGCTACCTGCACTCTTTCTACTGTGGGACTAGTCACATACTGGGCTACCTGCACTCTTTCTACTGTGAAACTAGTCACATACTGGGCTACCTGCACTCTTTCTACTGTGGGACTAGTCACATACTGGGCTACCTGCACTCTTTCTACTGTGAAACTAGTCACATACTGGGCTACCTGCACTCTTTCTACTGTGAAACTAGTCACATACTGGGCTACCTGCACTCTTTCTACTGTGGAACTAGTCACATACTGGGCTACCTGCACTCTTTCTACTGTGAAACTAGTCACATACTGGGCTACCTGCACTCTTTCTACTGTGAAACTAGTCACATACTGGGCTACCTGCACTCTTTCTACTGTGGGACTAGTCACATACTGGGCTACCTGCACTCTTTCTACTGTGGAACTAGTCACATACTGGGCTACCTGCACTCTTTCTACTGTGGAACTAGTCACATACTGGGCTACCTGCACTCTTTCTACTGTGAAACTAGTCACATACTGGGCTACCTGCACTCTTTCTACTGTGGAACTAGTCACATACTGGGCTACCTGCACTCTTTCTACTGTGAAACTAGTCACATACTAGGCTACCTGCACTCTTTCTACTGTGGAACTAGTCACATACTGGGCTACCTGCACTCTTTCTACTGTGGAACTAGTCACATACTGGGCTACCTGCACTCTTTCTACTGTGGAACTAGTCACATACTGGGCTATCTGCACTCTTTCTACTGTGGAACTAGTCACATACTGGGCTACCTGCACTCTTTCTACTGTGGGACTAGTCACATACTGGGCTACCTGCACTCTTTCTACTGTGGAACTAGTCACATACTGGGCTACCTGCACTCTTTCTACTGTGGAACTAGTCACATACTGGGCTACCTGCACTCTTTCTACTGTGGAACTAGTCACATACTGGGCTACCTGCACTCTTTCTACTGTGGGACTAGTCACATACTGGGCTACCTGCACTCTTTCTACTGTGGGACTAGTCACATACTGGGCTACCTGCACTCTTTCTACTGTGGAACTAGTCACATACTGGGCTACCTGCACTCTTTCTACTGTGGAACTAGTCACATACTGGGCTACCTGCACTCTTTCTACTGTGGGACTAGTCACATACTGGGCTACCTGCACTCTTTCTACTGTGGGACTAGTCACATACTGGGCTACCTGCACTCTTTCTTCTGTGGGACTAGTCACATACTGGGCTACCTGCACTCTTTCTACTGTGAAACTAGTCACATACTGGGCTACCTGCACTCTTTCTACTGTGGAACTAGTCACATACTGGGCTACCTGCACTCTTTCTACTGTGAAACTAGTCACATACTGGGCTACCTGCACTCTTTCTACTGTGGAACTAGTCACATACTGGGCTACCTGCACTCTTTCTACTGTGAAACTAGTCACATACTGGGCTACCTGCACTCTTTCTACTGTGGGACTAGTCACATACTGGGCTACCTGCACTCTTTCTACTGTGAAACTAGTCACATACTGGGCTACCTGCACTCTTTCTACTGTGAAACTAGTCACATACTGGGCTACCTGCACTCTTTCTTCTGTGGGACTAGTCACATACTGGGCTACCTGCACTCTTTCTACTGTGGAACTAGTCACATACTGGGCTACCTGCACTCTTTCTACTGTGGGACTAGTACCCTTTTGTTTTGCATCAAAAATCTGTATATTTACCTCTGACCTAACAGGGGACATTAGTAACAACAGAACCAGTTGTTTAAAATACATCTAAATACATAATTAAAACAAAATAAGTAATTAATAATACTTAACAGACTTATGTAAGACATACAACAAGTGTATTTAAATAGCATAAACCTAACTTATGAGTTGCTAATAAAATCAGATTGGTATTCACCTGAATTACTTGCATATCTAAGGAACATAGTTACTTTAACTACTACAGAACTGTTTAAATAACTTACAGCTGTTAGCAAAAACCTTAATAAACAAAGTTATAAAGTGTAACTGAGTTACAATGGCTATTGTGTCATATATATATATATATGTGATAAAAACTTTTAATACACAGTTATAAAGTGTAACTGAGTTACAATGGCTATTGTGTCATATATATGATTATAAAAACCTTAATGAAAGTGAGTTTCAATATTCTTTAAATAAAGTAACATATGGAAAACTGCCTTAAAACATTAGTTACAATAAATCTCACAATACAAAGAACACTTAAGTCAAAACATGCTAATAAATTTATTTTGTTTTAATTTATGTTACAATTTTTTTTCTCTCAGTTTTTTAGTCTCCTGTTTTACTAATTTGTAAGTGAAAGTCATATCCCTCATACTACACCAACCTACCATATCCTCTCTTACTCAAAATACCAATAGTTTTCTCTGGTATTCAACACTGGATTATTTATAACCAATAGAAAGACAAATGTTTAACGTATCAAATGATATATCATAATACATTTTACCTGTACAGAAGTTTCTATGTTTCTTCCAGTTCAAACTTTATTCCCATTAGAAAGGTGTCAGTAATCTGAGCTAAATTTTTAACAGCTCTTATTACATAGTTATAAAGCCAGAAATTTTATGGTAGTCATGGGAAATTGCTTCTTACATGTTACTATTCTGTGTATGTTTCACTGACAAAAAAAGTTTGACATTTATTTTGGAGATCTTAGAGATTCTTCAAATAAAATTTGATCATTTCCAAATGAAGAAAAGTATTTTTAATCTTAACATGCAGCATCATATTGCACTAAAAGTCGTCAACATTTTGACTCCATACGTTCACACAAAGTTTTAATGAAAATAATTCCTAACAAATTCAGATTTTTTGCCTACAAAAGACTTATAATGCTTACTGATAGCTTATAAAAGTTTGTAAAGATACACAAAACATGTTAGAACTTGCAGTATCAGAACTCTAAAGTTCAGTTCTGGGTCACAAACTAGGTCAGTTGAGTCCAAGAGAGTTAATTCTTTCCTAGAGGCTATGCATATACATTTACTAATTTATTTAATGTGGATTTGGGTTTAGATATGTTTTCTCATTAGTTTGTTTTATAATCTCCTTCCACTTTGAGTTTTAAAATTGTTCTTAAAAATTTTTCTATTACAGCATGTAAGCTTCTACTTAATAGTCACAATATTAGTTATTATAGTCTTTTGTTTATTTTAATTATATGTTCATTAAATACTCATCACTTCTGTTATCATATAATCATCAGAGCAAATATACACACAGAATTAAATTCTATAAACATTATACTTTAAAAAACTTTTGTTTTTCGTAAGGTAAATTCAAATTTGTAATCAGTCTTTTTTTGTCTCATAAATTTATTCTCAATATGACGGTAAAGCCATGTGTAAGTTGTTTTATCACACTCTTTATTAAATTTGAAACTCTATGAAATTTTATATTTTAAGTCAAAATAAAAATTGACTTTATCAAAATCAACACTCTGTTATAATCTATCAGCTACAATGACAAAATAATGCAAAGTCCACTCACAAAAACAAGTGCCTGTAGTGGGCGACTCTGTAGCAATTCCCTTAAAAAAACTTTGTCCTCTTCTCGGCCTTGAACCTGGTCACTAAGCTGTTCTAATAAGGACAGCAACCTTTGTATAGCTACAAAAAGTCAGGTAAAGTGAATACAAAGACTCTTTATCAATTACTACTTTCTACTGTTTGAACAAGAATACGAGTAAATTCTAGATCATGCACTCTTATGTAATAACAATTATAATAAAAGATACTCAGTTATAAACTGTAAGGCAACACAAAGATAACAATTAAAAATAATTAATATTAAACTGAAGCAGAAGAAACTTGAAATATACACTTTGATGTTAAAAACGAATTAGTGCTACATTTACAACTGATTTGTGAATGTCGGAGTTATAAAACAATTTTCAGCAAAATAGCACCTAATGAACACAAGTTAAATAACCAGGTCAGACTTAAAGATAACAAGAACATTGTACCAATCATGGGTATACATTACTTTTAATGTTCTCAATATTTACAAGTTGTTTACTCTTTTATTATACAAAAAAATACAACACATTAATTAGCACTAGCAATTATGTTTTATCATAGAACAATATCATTTAAACCAATATACCTTAATTAATATTTCTTATTACAAATTATTACATTGAAAAATTATAAAATAACCTTAATTCACAATACTTTACACTTCTAATACACATCATTGTCAAACTATGAAAATACCTTAATTCACAATACTTTACACTTCTAATACACATCATTGTAAAACTATAAAAATACCTTAATTCACAACACTTTACACTTCTAATACACATCATTGTAAAACTATAAAAATACCTTAATTCACAATACTTTACACTTCTAATACACATCATTGTAAAACTATTAAAAATACCTTAATTCACAATGCTTTGCACTTCTAATAGACATCGTTGTAAAACTATAAAAATACCTTAATTCATAATACTTTGCACTTCTAACAGACATCGTTGTAAAACTATAAAATACCTTAATTCACAATACTTTACACTTCTAATATACATCATTGTAAAACTATAAACTACCTTAATTCACAATACTTTATACTTCTAATATACATCATTGTAAAACTATAAAAATACCTTAATTCACAATACTTTACACTTTTAATACACATCATTGTAAAACTATAAAAATACCTTAATTCACAATGCTTTGCACTTCTAATACACATCGTTGTAAAACTATAAAATACCTTAATTCACAATACTTTACACTTCTAATACACATCATTGTAAAACTATAAAAATACCTTAATTCACAACACTTTACACTTCTAATACACATCATTGTAAAACTATAAAAATACCTTAATTCACAATACTTTACACTTCTAATACACATCATTGTAAAACTATTAAAATACCTTAATTCACAATACTTTACACTTCTAACAGACATCATTGTAAAACTATAAAAATACCTTAATTCATAATACTTTACACTTCTAACAGACATCATTGTAAAACTATAAAAATACCTTAATTCACAATACTTTACACTTCTAATATACATCATTGTAAAACTATAAACTACCTTAATTCACAATACTTTATACTTCTAATATACATCATTGTAAAACTATAAAAATACCTTAATTCACAATACTTTACACTTTTAATACACATCATTGTAAAACTATAAAAATACCTTAATTCACAATACTTTACACTTCTAATACACATCATTGTAAAACTATAAAAATACCTTAATTCACAATACTTTACACTTCTAATACACATCATTGTAAAACTATAAAAATACCTTAATTTACAATACTTTACACTTCTAACAAACATCATTGTAAAACTATAAAAATACCTTAATTCACAATACTTTACACTTCTAACAGACATCATTGTAAAACTATAAAAATACCTTAATTCACAATACTTTACACTTCTAACAGACATCATTGTAAAACTATAAAAATACCTTAATTCACAATACTTTACACTTCTAATACACATCATTGTAAAACTATAAAAATACCTTAATTCACAATACTTTACACTTCTAATACACATCATTGTAAAACTATAAAAATACCTTAATTCACAATACTTTACACTTCTAATACACATCATTGTAAAACTATGAAAATACCATAATTCACAATACTTTACACTTCTAATAGACATCATTGTAAAACTATAAAGTAACCTTAATTCACAATACTTTACACTTCTAATATACATCATTGTAAAACTATGAAAATACCTTAATTCACAATACTTTACACTTCTAATACACATCATTGTAAAACTAAAAATACCTTAATTCACAATACTTTACACTTCTAATAGACATCATTGTAAAACTATAAAAATACCTTAATTCACAATACTTTACACTTCTAACAGACATCATTGTAAAACTATAAAAATACCTTAATTCACAATACTTTACACTTCAAATATACATCATTGTAAAACTATAAAAATATCTTAATTCACAATACTTTACACTTCTAATAGACATCATTGTAAAACTATAAAGTAACCTTAATTCACAATGCTTTACACTTCTAATATACATCATTGTAAAACTATGAAAATACTTTAATTCACAATACTTTACACTTCTAATACACATCATTGTAAAACTAAAAAAATACCTTAATTCACAATACTTTACACTTCTAATACACATCATTGTAAAACTATGAAAATACCATAATTCACAATACTTTACACTTCTAATACACATCATTGTAAAACTAAAAATACCTTAATTCACAATACTTTACACTTCTAATAGACATCATTGTAAAACTATAAAAATACCTTAATTCACAATACTTTACACTTCTAACAGACATCATTGTAAAACTATAAAAATACCTTAATTCACAATACTTTACACTTCTAATATACATCATTGTAAAACTATAAAAATATCTTAATTCACAATACTTTACACTTCTAATAGACATCATTGTAAAACTATAAAGTAACCTTAATTCACAATGCTTTACACTTCTAATATACATCATTGTAAAACTAAAAATACCTTAATTCACAATACTTTACACTTCTAATAGACATCATTGTAAAACTATAAAAATACCTTAATTCACAATACTTTACACTTCTAATACACATCATTGTAAAACTATAAAAATACCTTAATTCACAATACTTTATACTTCTAATATACATCATTGTAAAACTATGAAAATACCTTAATTCACAATACTTTATACTTCTAATATACATCATTGTAAAACTATGAAAATACCTTAATTCACAATATTTTACACTTGTAATATACATCATTGTAAAACTATAAAAATACCTTAATTCACAATACTTTACACTTCTAATACACATCATTGTAAAACTATAAAAATACCTTAATTCACAATACTTTACACTTCTAATATACATCATTGTAAAACTATAAAAAATACCTTAATTCACAATACTTTACACTTCTAATATACATCATTGTAAAACTATAAAAATACCTTAATTCACAAAACTTTACACTTTTAATACACATCATTGTAAAACTATAAAAATACCTTAATTCACAATACACTTCTAATAGACATCATTGTAAAACTATAAAGTAACTGTAATTCACAATACTTTACACTTCTAATATACATCATTGTAAAACTATGAAAATACCTTAATTCACAAACTTTACACTTCTAATATACATCATTGTAAAACTAATAATACCTTAATTCACAATACTTTACACTTCTAATATACATCATTGTAAAACTATAAAAATACCTTAATTCACAATACTTTACACTTCTAATATACATCATTGTAAAACTATAAAAATATCTTAATTCACAATGCTTTGCACTTCTAATATACATCATTGTAAAACTATAAAAAATACCTTAATTCACAATGCTTTACACTTCTAATATACATCATTGTAAAACTATGAAAATACCTTAATTCACAATACTTTACACTTCTAATATACATCATTGTAAAACTATGAAAATACCTTAATTCACAATACTTTACACTTCTAATACACATCATTGTAAAACTATAAAAATACCTTAATTCACAATACTTTACACTTCTAATACACATCATTGTAAAACTATGAAAATATCATAATTCACAATACTTTATACTTCTAATATACATCATTGTAAAACTATGAAAATACCTTAATTCACAATACTTTACACTTGTAATATACATCATTGTAAAACTATGAAAATACCTTAATTCACAATACTTTACACTTCTAATACATCATTGTAAAACTATAAAAATACCTTAATTCACAATACTTTACACTTCTAACATACATCATTGTAAAACTATAAAAATACCTTAATTCACAATACTTTACACTTCTAATAGACATCATTGTAAAACTATAAAAATACCTTAATTCACAATACTTTACACTTCTAATACACATCATTGTAAAACTATAAAAATACCTTAATTCACAATACTTTACACTTCTAATACACATCATTGTAAAACTATAAAAAATACCTTAATTCACAATACTTTACACTTCTAATACACATCATTGTAAAACTATAAAAATACCTTAATTCACAATACTTTACACTTCTAATACACATCATTGTAAAACTATTAAAATACCTTAATTTACAATACTTTACACTTCTAATATACATCGTTGTAAAACTATAAAAAATACCTTAATTCACAATGCTTTACACTTCTAATAGACATCATTGTAAAACTATAAAAATACCTTAATTCATAATACTTTACACTTCTAATAGACATCATTGTAAAACTATAAAAATACCTTAATTCACAATACTTTTACACTTCTAATATACATCATTGTAAAACTATAAAAATACCTTAATTCACAATACTTTACACTTCTAATATACATCATTGTAAAACTATAAAATACCTTAATTCACAATACTTTACACTTCTAATATACATCATTGTAAAACTATAAAAATACCTTAATTCACAATGCTTTACACTTCTAATACACATCATTGTAAAACTATAAAAAATACCTTAATTCACAATACTTTACACTTCTAATACACATCATTGTAAAACTATAAAATACCTTAATTCACAATACTTTACACTTCTAATGGACATCATTGTAAAACTATAAAATACCTTAATTCACAATACTTTACACTTCTAATAGACATCATTGTAAAACTATAAAAATACCTTAATTCACAATACTTTACACTTCTAATATACATCATTGTAAAACTATAAAAATACCTTAATTCACAATACTTTACACTTCTAATATACATCGTTGTAAAACTATAAAATACCTTAATTCACAATACTTTATACTTCTAATATACATCGTTGTAAAGACTATAAAAATGCCTTAATTCACAATACTTTACACTTCTAATACACATCATTGTAAAACTATAAAATACCTTAATTCACAATACTTTACACTTCTAATATACATCATTGTAAAACTATAAAAATACCTTAATTCACAATACTTTACACTTCTAATAGACATCGTTGTAAAACTATAAAAAATACCTTAATTCACAATACTTTACACTTCTAATAGACATCATTGTAAAACTATAAAAATACCTTAATTCACAATGCTTTACACTTCTAATATACATCATTGTAAAACTATAAACTACCTTAATTCACAATACTTTATACTTCTAATATACATCATTGTAAAACTATAAAAATATCTTAATTCACAATACTTTACACTTCTAATACACATCATTGTAAAACTATAAAAATACCTTAATTCACAATACTTTACACTTCTAATACACATCATTGTAAAACTATAAAAATACCTTAATTCACAATACTTTACACTTCTAATACACATCATTGTAAAACTATAAAAATACCTTAATTCACAATACTTTACACTTCTAATATACATCATTGTAAAACTATAAAATACCTTAATTCACAATACTTTACACTTCTAATACACATCGTTGTAAAACTATGAAAATACCATAATTCACAATACTTTACACTTCTAATAGACATCATTGTAAAACTATAAAGTAACCTTAATTCACAATACTTTACACTTCTAATATACATCATTGTAAAACTATGAAAATACCTTAATTCACAATACTTTACACTTCTAATACACATCATTGTAAAACTAAAATACCTTAATTCACAATACTTTACACTTCTAATAGACATCGTTGTAAAACTATAAAAATACCTTAATTCACAATGCTTTACACTTCTAATAGACATCATTGTAAAACTATAAAAATACCTTAATTCACAATGCTTTACACTTCTAATATACATCGTTGTAAAACTATAAAAATATCTTAATTCACAATACTTTACACTTCTAATGGACATCATTGTAAAACTATAAAATAACCTTAATTCACAATGCTTTACACTTCTAATATACATCGTTGTAAAACTATGAAAATACTTTAATTCACAATACTTTACACTTCTAATACACATCATTGTAAAACTAAAAAAATACCTTAATTCACAATACTTTACACTTCTAATATACATCATTGTAAAACTATGAAAATACCATAATTCACAATGCTTTGCACTTCTAATACACATCGTTGTAAAACTAAAAATACCTTAATTCACAATACTTTACACTTCTAATGGACATCGTTGTAAAACTATAAAAATACCTTAATTCACAATACTTTACACTTCTAACGGACATCATTGTAAAACTATAAAATACCTTAATTCACAATACTTTACACTTCTAATATACATCGTTGTAAAACTATAAAAATATCTTAATTCACAATGCTTTACACTTCTAATGGACATCGTTGTAAAACTATAAAATACCTTAATTCACAATGCTTTGCACTTCTAATATACATCGTTGTAAAACTAAAAATACCTTAATTCACAATGCTTTACACTTCTAATAGACATCGTTGTAAAACTATAAAATACCTTAATTCACAATACTTTTACACTTCTAATACACATCATTGTAAAACTATAAAAATACCTTAATTCACAATACTTTATACTTCTAATATACATCATTGTAAAACTATGAAAATACCTTAATTCACAATGCTTTACACTTCTAATATACATCATTGTAAAACTATGAAAATACCTTAATTCACAATATTTTACACTTCTAATATACATCATTGTAAAACTATAAAAATACCTTAATTCACAATACTTTACACTTCTAATACACATCATTGTAAAACTATAAAAATACCTTAATTCACAATACTTTACACTTCTAACATACATCGTTGTAAAGACTATAAAAATGCCTTGATTCACAATACTTTGCACTTCTAACATACATCGTTGTAAAACTATAAAAATACCTTAATTCACAATGCTTTGCACTTCTAATACACATCGTTGTAAAACTAAAAATACCTTAATTCACACTTTTACACTTCTAATGGACATCGTTGTAAAACTATAAAGTAACTGTGATTCACAATACTTTACACTTCTAATATACATCGTTGTAAAACTATGAAAATACCTTAATTCACAATGCTTTGCACTTCTAATATACATCGTTGTAAAACTAATAATACCTTAATTCACAATACTTTACACTTCTAATATACATCGTTGTAAAACTATAAAAATACCTTAATTCACAATGCTTTACACTTCTAATATACATCGTTGTAAAACTATAAAAATATCTTAATTCACAATACTTTACACTTCTAATACACATCGTTGTAAAACTATAAAAATACCTTAATTCACAATACTTTACACTTCTAATATACATCGTTGTAAAACTATGAAAATACCTTGATTCACAATACTTTGCACTTCTAATATACATCGTTGTAAAGACTATGAAAATACCGTGATTCACAATGCTTTGCACTTCTAATACACATCGTTGTAAAGACTATAAAAATGCCTTAATTCACAATGCTTTGCACTTCTAATACACATCGTTGTAAAACTATGAAAATATCATGATTCACAATACTTTTGCTTCTAATATACATCGTTGTAAAACTATGAAAATACCTTAATTCACAATGCTTTACACTTCTAATACACATCGTTGTAAAACTATAAAATGCCTTGAATTCACAATACTTTACATGCTTCTAATAGACATCGTTGTAAAACTATAAAAATACCTTAATTCACAATGCTTTACACTTCTAATACACATCGTTGTAAAGACTATAAAAATGCCTTAATTCACAATACTTTACACTTCTAATACACATCGTTGTAAAACTATAAAAATGCCTTAATTCACAATGCTTTGCACTTCTAATATACATCGTTGTAAAACTATAAAAATGCCTTAATTCTGATACTTTGCAGCTTCTAATACACATCGTTGTAAAGACTATTAAAATGCTTTGATTCACAATGCTTTGCACTTCTAACAAACATCGTTGTAAAAACTATAAAATGCCTTGATTCACAATGCTTTGCACTTCTAACGGACATCGTTGTGAAAACTATAAAATGCCTTGATTCATAATGCTTTACACTTCTAATGGACATCGTTGTGGAGCTATAAAAATACCTTGATTCACAATGCTTTGCACTTCTAATATACATCGTTGTAAAGACTATAAAAATGCCTTGATTCACAATACTTTGCACTTCTAATATACATCGTTGTAAAACTATAAAATACCTTAATTCACAATACTTTACACTTCTAATATACATCGTTGTAAAACTATAAAAATACCTTAATTCACAATGCTTTGCACTTCTAATACACATCGTTGTAAAACTATAAAATACCTTAATTCACAATACTTTGCACTTCTAATACACATCGTTGTAAAACTATAAAAATACCTTAATTCACAATGCTTTGCACTTCTAATACGCATCGTTGTAAAACTATAAAATACCTTGATTTACAATGCTTTACACTTCTAACAGACATCGTTGTAAAACTATAAAAATACCTTGATTCTGATGCTTTGCACTTCTAACGGACATCGTTGTAAAACTATAAAAATACCTTGATTCTGATGCTTTGCACTTCTAATGGACATCGTTGTAAAACTATAAAAATATCTTGATTCTGATGCTTTGCACTTCTAATGGACATCGTTGTAAAACTATAAAATACCTTAATTCACAATGCTTTGCACTTCTAATATACATCGTTGTAAAACTATGAAAATGCTTTAATTCTGATACTTTACACTTCTAATACACATCGTTGTAAAACTATAAAAATGCCTTGATTCACAATGCTTTGCACTTCTAATACACATCGTTGTAAAACTATAAAATACCTTAATTCACAATGCTTTACACTTCTAACGGACATCGTTGTTGAACTATAAAATGCACCTTAATTCATAATGCTTTGCACTTCTAACGGACATCGTTGTAAAACTATAAAAATGCCTTAATTCACAATACTTTGCACTTCTAATATACATCGTTGTAAAACTATAAAATACCTTAATTCACAATGCTTTGCACTTCTAATATACATCGTTGTAAGACTATAAAATACCTTAATTCTGATACTTTACACTTCTAATATACATCGTTGTCAAACTATGAAAATACCATGATTCACTGATACTTTGCACTTCTAATGGACATCGTTGTAAAACTATAAAGTAACCTTAATTCACAATACTTTACACTTCTAATATACATCGTTGTAAAGACTAAAAAATGCCTTAATTCACAATACTTTACACTTCTAATGGACATCGTTGTAAAACTATGAAAATGCCTTAATTCACAATACTTTGCACTTCTAATATACATCGTTGTAAAGACTATAAAAATGCCTTAATTCACAATGCTTTGCACTTCTAATACACATCGTTGTAAAACTATAAAAATACCTTAATTCACAATGCTTTGCACTTCTAATATACATCGTTGTAAAGACTATAAAAATACCTTGATTCTGATGCTTTGCACTTCTAATACACATCGTTGTAAAACTATAAAAATGCCTTGATTCACAATACAGCTTCTAATGGACATCGTTGTAAAACTATAAAGTAACTGTGATTCTGGGCTTTACAGCTTCTAATATACATCGTTGTAAAGACTAATAATGCCTTAATTCACAATACTTTGCACTTCTAATATACATCGTTGTAAAACTATGAAAAATGCCTTGATTCTGATGCTTTGCACTTCTAATATACATCGTTGTAAAGACTATAAAATATCTTGATTCTGATGCTTTGCACTTCTAATGGACATCGTTGTAAAACTATAAAGTGACAACCTTAATTCTGATGCTTTGCACTTCTAATATACATCGTTGTAAAGACTATGAAAATGCTTTAATTCACAATGCTTTGCACTTCTAATACATCGTTGTAAAGACTAAAAAATGCCTTGATTCACAATGCTTTACACTTCTAATACACATCGTTGTAAAACTATGAAAATACCATGATTCTGATACTTTGCACTTCTAATACACATCGTTGTAAAAACTAAAAATACCTTAATTCACAATACTTTACACTTCTAATAGACATCGTTGTAAAGACTATAAAAATACCTTGATTCACAATGCTTTACACTTCTAACGGACATCGTTGTAAGACTATAAAAAATACCTTAATTCTGATACTTTGCACTTCTAATATACATCGTTGTAAAACTATAAAAATATCTTGATTCACAATACTTTACACTTCTAATGGACATCGTTGTAAAACTATAAAGTGACCTTAATTCTGATGCTTTGCACTTCTAATATGCATCGTTGTAAAACTAAAATACCTTAATTCACTGATGCTTTGCACTTCTAATAGACATCGTTGTAAAACTATAAAAATACCTTGATTCACAATGCTTTGCACTTCTAATGCACATCGTTGTAAAACTATAAAAATACCTTGATTCACAATGCTTTTATGCTTCTAATATACATCGTTGTAAAACTATGAAAATACCTTAATTCACAATGCTTTATGCTTCTAATATACATCGTTGTAAAGACTATGAAATACCTTGATTCACATATATTTTACACTTCTAATATACATCGTTGTAAAGACTATAAAAATGCCTTGATTCACAATACTTTGCACTTCTAATACACATCGTTGTAAAGACTATAAAAATGCCTTGAATTCTGATACTTTGCACTTCTAATATACATCGTTGTAAAACTATAAAAAACCTTAATTCTGATACTTTGCACTTCTAACATACATCGTTGTAAAACTATAAAATGCCTTAATTCTGATGCTTTGCACTTTTAATACGCATCGTTGTAAAGACTATAAAAATGCCTTAATTCACAATGCACTTCTAATGGACATCGTTGTAAAGACTATAAAGTGGCTGTGATTCACAATGCTTTATGCTTCTAATATACATCGTTGTAAAACTATGAAAAATACCTTGATTCACTGGGCTTTACACTTCTAATATGCATCGTTGTAAAACTAAAAATGCCTTGATTCTGATGCTTTGCACTTCTAATATACATCGTTGTAAAGACTATAAAATGCCTGTGATTCACAATGCTTTGCACTTCTAATATACATCGTTGTAAAACTATAAAAATATCTTGATTCTGATGCTTTGCACTTCTAATACACATCGTTGTAAAACTATAAAAATGCCTTAATTCACAATGCTTTACACTTCTAATATACATCGTTGTAAAACTATGAAAATACCTTAATTCTGATACTTTACACTTCTAATATACATCGTTGTAAAACTATGAAAATGCCGTGATTCACTGATACTTTGCACTTCTAATACACATCGTTGTAAAACTATAAAAATGCCTTGATTCACAATGCTTTGCAGCTTCTAATGCATCGTTGTAAAACTATGAAAATATCATGATTCTGATGCTTTATACTTCTAATATACATCGTTGTAAAACTATGAAAATACCTTGATTCTGATACTTTACACTTCTAATATACATCGTTGTAAAGACTATGAAAATGCCTTGATTCACAATACTTTACACTTCTAATACACATCGTTGTAAAACTATAAAATACCTTGATTTACAATGCTTTGCACTTCTAATAGACATCGTTGTAAAACTATAAAAATACCTTAATTCACAATGCTTTACACTTCTAATGGACATCGTTGTAAAACTATAAAATACCTTAATTCACAATACTTTGCACTTCTAATACACATCATTGTAAAACTATAAAAATGCCTTAATTCACAATACTTTGCACTTCTAATACACATCGTTGTAAAACTATGAATGCCTTGATTCACAATGCTTTACACTTCTAATACACATCGTTGTAAAACTATAAAAATACCTTGATTCACAATACTTTGCACTTCTAATACACATCATTGTAAAACTATTAAAATACCTTAATTTACAATGCTTTGCACTTCTAACAAACATCGTTGTAAAACTATAAAAATACCTTAATTCACAATACTTTGCACTTCTAATGGACATCGTTGTAAAGACTATAAAAATACCTTAATTCACAATGCTTTACACTTCTAACGGACATCGTTGTAAAACTATAAAATGCCTTGATTCACAATACTTTGCAGCTTCTAATATACATCGTTGTAAAACTATAAAAATGCCTTAATTCACAATACTTTACACTTCTAATATACATCGTTGTAAAACTATAAAATACCTTAATTCACAATACTTTATGCTTCTAATATACATCGTTGTAAAGACTATAAAAATACCTTGATTCACAATGCTTTGCACTTCTAATACACATCGTTGTAAAACTATAAAAATACCTTAATTCTGATGCTTTGCACTTCTAATACACATCGTTGTAAAGACTATAAAATGCCTTGATTCACAATGCTTTGCAGCTTCTAATGCACATCGTTGTAAAACTATAAAATGCCTTAATTTACAATGCTTTGCACTTCTAATAAACATCGTTGTAAAACTATAAAAATGCCTGTAATTCTGATGCTTTACACTTCTAACGGACATCGTTGTAAGACTATAAAATACCTTGATTCACAATGCTTTACACTTCTAATATACATCGTTGTAAAGACTATAAAAATATCTTGATTCACAATGCTTTACACTTCTAATGGACATCGTTGTAAAACTATAAAATACCTATAATTCTGATGCTTTGCACTTCTAATATACATCGTTGTAAAACTATGAAAATACTTTAATTCACAATACTTTGCACTTCTAATACGCATCGTTGTAAAACTATAAAATACCTTAATTCACAATACTTTGCACTTCTAATATACATCGTTGTAAAGACTATAAAAATACCTTAATTCACAATGCTTTGCACTTCTAACGGACATCGTTGTAAAACTATAAAAATGCAATGATTCACAATGCTTTGCACTTCTAATGGACATCGTTGTAAAACTATAAAAATACCTTGATTCACAATGCTTTGCACTTCTAATATACATCGTTGTAAAGACTATAAAAATGCCTTAATTCACAATGCTTTGCACTTCTAATATACATCGTTGTAAAACTATAAAATACCTTAATTCACAATGCTTTACACTTCTAATATACATCGTTGTCAAACTATGAAAATACCATGATTCACAATACTTTACACTTCTAATAGACATCGTTGTAAAACTATAAAGTAACCTTGATTCACAATGCTTTACACTTCTAATATACATCGTTGTAAAACTAAAAAAATACCTTAATTCACAATGCTTTGCACTTCTAATAGACATCGTTGTAAAACTATGAAAATACCTTAATTCACAATGCTTTGCACTTCTAATATACATCGTTGTAAGACTATAAAATACCTTAATTCACAATGCTTTGCACTTCTAATACACATCGTTGTAAAACTATAAAAATGCCTTAATTCTGATGCTTTACACTTCTAATATACATCGTTGTAAAACTATAAAAATGCCTTAATTCTGAGCTTTGCACTTTTAATACACATCGTTGTAAAGACTATAAAAATACCTTAATTCACTTTACACTTCTAATGGACATCGTTGTAAAACTATAAAATGCCTGTGATTCACAATACTTTGCACTTCTAATATACATCGTTGTAAAACTAATAATACCTTAATTCACAATACTTTGCACTTCTAATATACATCGTTGTAAAACTATGAAAATGCCTTAATTCACAATACTTTACACTTCTAATGGACATCGTTGTAAAACTATAAAAATAACTTAATTCTGATACTTTGCAGCTTCTAATATATATCGTTGTAAAACTATAAAATACCTTAATTCACAATACTTTACACTTCTAATTTACATCGTTGTAAAGACTATGAAAATGCAGTAATTCACTGATGCTTTGCACTTCTAATACACATCGTTGTAAAACTATAAAATACCTTAATTCACAATGCTTTGCACTTCTAATACATCGTTGTAAAACTATAAAAATACCTTGATTCACAATACTTTACACTTCTAATACACATCGTTGTAAAACTATAAAAAATACCTTAATTCACAATGCTTTGCACTTCTAATATACATCGTTGTAAAACTATGAAAATACCTTAATTCACAATACTTTATGCTTCTAATATACATCATTGTAAAACTATGAAAATACCTTAATTCACAATATTTTACACTTGTAATATACATCGTTGTAAAACTATAAAATGCCTTAATTCACAATACTTTACACTTCTAACATACATCGTTGTAAAGACTATAAAAATACCTTAATTCACATATACACTTCTAATGGACATCGTTGTAAAACTATAAAGTAACTGTGATTCACAATGCTTTATACTTCTAATATACATCGTTGTAAAACTATGAAAATACCTTGATTCACAATGCTTTGCACTTCTAATATACATCGTTGTCAAACTATGAAAATACCTTAATTCACAAAACTTTGCAGCTTCTAATATACATCGTTGTAAAACTAAAAATACCTTAAATCACAATGCTTTTGCACTTCTAATATACATCGTTGTAAAGACTATAAAAAATATCTTAATTCACAATACTTTACACTTCTAATACACATTGTTGTAAAACTATAAAAATACCTTGATTCACAATGCTTTGCACTTCTAACATACATCGTTGTAAAGACTATAAAAATACCTTAATTCACAATACTTTGCAGCTTTTAATACACATCGTTGTAAAACTATAAAAATGCCTTAATTCACAATACACTTCTAATGGACATCGTTGTAAAAATATAAAGTAACTGTAATTCACAATACTTTATACTTCTAATATACATCGTTGTCAAACTATGAAAATACCATGATTCACAATACTTTACACTTCTAATAGACATCGTTGTAAAACTATAAAAGTAACCTTGATTCACAATACTTTACACTTCTAATATACATCGTTGTAAAACTAAAAAATACCTTAATTCACAATACTTTACACTTCTAATAGACATCGTTGTAAAACTAAAAATGCCTTAATTCACAATGCTTTACACTTCTAATGGACATCGTTGTAAAACTATGAAAATACCTTAATTCACAATACTTTACACTTCTAATATACATCGTTGTAAAACTATAAAAATGCCTTGATTCACAATACTTTGCACTTCTAACATACATCGTTGTAAAACTATAAAAAATACCTTAATTCACAATGCTTTACACTTTAATATACATCGTTGTAAAACTATAAAAATACCTTAATTCTGATACACTTCTAATGGACATCGTTGTAAAGACTATAAAGTAACTGTAATTCACTGATGCTTTACACTTCTAATATACATCGTTGTAAAACTAAAAATACCTTAATTCACAATACTTTACACTTCTAATATACATCGTTGTAAAACTATGAAAATGCCTTAATTCTGATACTTTGCACTTCTAATATACATCGTTGTAAAACTATGAAAAATGCCTTAATTCACAATACTTTACACTTCTAATAGACATCGTTGTAAAGACTATAAAAATAACTTAATTCACAATGCTTTACACTTCTAATATACATCGTTGTAAAACTATAAAATACCTTAATTCACAATACTTTACACTTCTAATTTACATCGTTGTAAAACTATGAAAATACCTTAATTCACAATACTTTACACTTCTAATATACATCGTTGTAAAACTATAAAAATACCTTAATTCACAATACTTTACACTTCTAATACACATCGTTGTAAAACTATAAAAATACCTTAATTCACAATGCTTTACACTTCTAATACACATCGTTGTAAAACTATATAAAATACCTTAATTCACAATACTTTATGCTTCTAATATACATCATTGTAAAACTATGAAAATACCTTAATTCACAATACTTTATACTTCTAATATACATCGTTGTAAAACTATGAAAATACCTTAATTCACATATTTTTTACACTTGTAATATACATCGTTGTAAAACTATAAAAATACCTTAATTCACAATACTTTACACTTCTAACATACATCATTGTAAAACTATAAAAAAATACCTTAATTCACAATACACTTCTAATGGACATCGTTGTAAAACTATAAAAGTAACTGTGATTCACAATGCTTTTATACTTCTAATATACATCGTTGTAAAACTATGAAAATACCTTAATTCACAATACTTTACACTTCTAATATACATCATTGTAAAACTATGAAAATACCTTAATTCACAAACTTTACAGCTTCTAATATACATCGTTGTAAAACTAATAATACCTTAAATCACAATACTTTGCACTTCTAATATACATCATTGTAAAGACTATAAAAATATCTTAATTCACAATACTTTACACTTCTAATACACATCGTTGTAAAACTATAAAAAAAACCTTAATTCACAATGCTTTTGCACTTCTAATATACATCATTGTAAAACTATAAAAATACCTTAATTCACAATGCTTTGCACTTCTAATACACATCATTGTAAAACTATAAAAAATACCTTAATTCACAATACACTTCTAATGGACATCGTTGTAAAAATATAAAGTAACTGTAATTCACAATACTTTATGCTTCTAATATACATCGTTGTAAAACTATGAAAATACCTTAATTCACAATACTTTACACTTCTAATATACATCGTTGTCAAACTATGAAAATACCTTTAATTCACAATGCTTTACACTTCTAACATACATCGTTGTAAAACTATAAAAATACCTTAATTCACCTGACTTTGCACTTCTAATATACATCGTTGTAAAACTAATAATGCCTTAATTCACAATGCTTTGCACTTCTAATATGGCTTCGATGTAAAACTATAAAAATACCTTAAATCACTGATACTTTACACTTCTAATATACATCGTTGTAAAACTATAAAAATATCTTAATTCACATGCTTTGCACTTCTAATACACATCATTGTAAAACTATAAAAATACCTTAATTCACAATACTTTACACTTCTAATATACATCGTTGTAAAACTATGAAAATACCTTAATTCACAATACTTTACACTTGTAATATACATCGTTGTAAAACTATGAAAATACCATAATTCACAATACTTTACACTTCTAATAGACATCATTGTAAAAACTATAAAAATACCTTAATACACTATACTTTACACTTCTAATATACATCGTTGTAAAACTATAAAATACCTTAATTCACAATACTTTACACTTCTAATATACATCATTGTAAAACTATGAAAAATACCTTAATTCACAATGCTTTGCACTTCTAATAGACATCGTTGTAAAACTATAAAAATACTGTAATGCCACAATACTTTACACTTCTAATATACATCATTGTAAAACTATAAAATACCTTAATTCACAATACTTTACACTTCTAATATACATCGTTGTAAAACTATGAAAATACCTTGATTCACAATACTTTACACTTCTAATGCACATCGTTGTAAAACTATAAAATGCCTTAATTCACAATACTTTACACTTCTAACATACATCGTTGTAAAACTATAAAATACCTTAATTCACAAACTTTGCACTTTTAATACACATCGTTGTAAAACTATAAAAATACCTTTAATTCACAATACACTTCTAATAGACATCGTTGTAAAAACTATAAAGTAACTGTAATTCACAAACTTTACACTTCTAATATACATTGTTGTAAAACTAATAATACCTTAATTCACAATGCTTTGCACTTCTAATATACTTCTGTTGTAAAACTATAAAAATACCTTAAATCACAATGCTTTGCACTTCTAATATACATCATTGTAAAACTATAAAAATATCTTAATTCACAATACTTTACACTTCTAATACACATCGTTGTAAAACTATAAAAATGCCTTAATTCACAATACTTTTACACTTCTAATATACATCGTTGTAAAACTATGAAAATACCTTAATTCACAATACTTTACACTTGTAATATACATCATTGTAAAACTATGAAAATACCGTAATTCACAATGGTTTACACTTCTAATACACATCGTTGTAAAACTATAAAATACCTTAATTCACAATGCTTTACACTTCTAATACACATCATTGTAAAACTATGAAAATACCATAATTCACAATACTTTACACTTCTAATATACATCATTGTAAAACTATGAAAATACCTTAATTCACAATGCTTTACACTTGTAATATATATCATTGTAAAACTATGAAAATACCTTAATTCACAATACTTTACACTTCTAATAGACATCATTGTAAAACTATAAAAATGCTTAATACACTATACTTTACACTTCTAATATACATCATTGTAAAACTATAAAATACCTTAATTCACAATACTTTACACTTCTAATATACATCATTGTAAAACTATGAAAATACCTTAATTCACAATACTTTACACTTCTAATAGACATCATTGTAAAACTATAAAAATACCTTAATACACAATACTTTACACTTCTAATATACATCATTGTAAAACTATAAAATACCTTAATTCACAATACTTTACACTTCTAATATACATCATTGTAAAACTATGAAAATACCTTGATTCACAATACTTTACACTTCTAATAGACATCATTGTAAAACTATAAAAATATCTTAATTCACAATACTTTACACAGCAGATCTACATTTCATTGCAGAACTACATTAGAAATAATATAACATTAATTCACAATAACTTACACTAGAAATAATATATATATTACTGTAAAAACTTTATAAAAAATACCTTAGCTCACTTAAACTTACAATAGAAATTCCATATTTTGTTGTAGAACTATATTATCTAATAAGAATATAACACCTTAATTCACATTAATGTATACTCTGAATATATCATTGTATGTTGATACTTTTTGTCAACTATGGATAAATGTATTCCTCAACTAACTGTAATAAAAATGTTTATACATTAATAATGGATATAAGTGAGGAAAACACTAGCAATACACAAGCAAGAGTCACAAAGTGAAAGAACTAGCAACTAGTTAGTGAATTTATTAATGATACAAGACACTGTCAGAGGAAACAGACAAGTTAATAATTTATACAAGTTTGTTTACATGAGCTGTGTATAGTATGTTACATCTTGTTTAATTTAACAATATATAGATGTGGAACATTTTAAATATCCTGTATGGTTTCCCACAATTTACTCAAGTTCTTTGGCCATCTTTGGACTTCCTACATTTTACACAAACTTGTACATCTTAAGAACATTCATATCAGAACATACTGTACACTAAGCCATAGCTGCCAGTACTCCATTGACTTCTTTACCATCAATATTTTAAATTTTCTGTTTTTTTGAGATGACCATCTTATTACGAGTCCTCACTCAACAAATTAAATTGCTGCAGGAATGAGTGCGATAGGTTGAAATGTTCTGTAATTTTGCAGAACTTGGAGTACTATCAGTTTTGTGTTGACCAATCAGGTAATTAGTATGGAAATACCACTTATCTCCCTCTCCAACACTACATAAATAATATATATAATTATCACAAAATTTTTCTGAACTAGAACAAAATCTAGTTGAGGTCATAAGCTAATTTCAGATTAAGATGTTTGTTACTTTCTGTATACTGTGTGGTCAAAGAACTTGCCTACTGTTACATAAAGATTCTACACTGTGCAGAATGGATGACCTTGTGAATGTTGTGCAGAGCAGAGATATTTCTGTATTCCAGTGCCTGTTTTATGTTTTATGTCTGACAGTTATGCTTACAAAATTCCACCTTGGTATTACTATTTTACTGCCTTACTCCTGATACTACTTCCAAAACCAATTAAAAAACTCATAAATAAACGTTATTTTTATGTGCTTTACTCAAATACAGCTTATTCTGTTAACTTCTTACTTTTATTATTATACCCTACTTCAAAATGCAATATCCCTTTTAGCTTGTTAACTGGCCAAACTTTAGTCTGTCTCCAGTAATGAAGCATTCATACTTCAAACATCACTAACATGTCTTTTCTTCTTTCCCTTCAAACACTAGATCGTAAAACCTCTACTTTCTTGCAGAGATCCAAATCAGCACACTGACACCCACTGGTTGTGATGCTTTACTAAAGTTCTTCACAGATTAAGTTGCTATTCAACACTTCACTGTCAAACATTTTAAACTGGTATTAATCTGTGTATAGCCCACATTTTTTCAGCTTTGCTCATTCTACATTTTATGGTTCAATGGGGATTGGTTACCTCTTCTCAACAACTAGCAGTTAAGCAACATATATACATCCACTAAAATAATTTCTCACACATCTCTCTCTTACTGCATTCAAGCTAACATTTACATCTGTATTTACAGCAAGAATGTTGGCAATATCTGTATTTGAATTCAATTTCTTAAATGCTATAAAAGTCCCTACATTCATAATTTGAGGTTGACTTTAAAAACAAAAGGATAAACAAAAAACAGAGGCTTTCTCATTTGTGTTGAAACCATTATCACAACCTTTTGGAAGTCTCAGCACAGAGTCTGAAAGTTAATATTTTCCAACTCTTTAAATATATTTCTGATGAATACTTACCTCCTCCCACATAACTTTTCTCATTCAATGCTGCCCTCTATGTACAAATCTTTTGCTTGCCACTAGCCTTCATACTCCCATCTTCCCCACATGTTTAACACAGAGCAGCTACATTTTAGTATGCAAATAATCATGAGAACCCTTCACAAACAGAAGCACAATACACTCTTCTGTCATAAGCTATACTGTAGAACCCAACTTTTAACTTTCAAATTAAGTAAAGAAAAAAGTACTTGAAGTTGGAATGTAGGGTGTGAAATGTAAAAAGAGGTAAGTATTAGAAATACATTCAGTGTAGAAAAAATTTTATCCTCTTATATAATACCTTACCTCTTCTCACATAATAGGTAGGTCCACAATGGCATAATGGAGAGATGGATGCAAATTTATTTAGATGAACTTCCTTTGTGGAAAGTCTGAGGAATTCCCATGAAGTATGCTATTTCTTGATGGGAACACAACCATGGAAGACTGCACCACATCTGCCTGTTGTGAATATATGTCATTAAGAGAGGCAGAAAAGGAGCATACTATGCACTTAGTTAGATGTGCTAAGTGGTGTAGAGAGGCTAGGGTGCACCAGATAGGTTCTGTTCTGCCATCCTAGTGTAGACCTGATACACAATCAATACCAGGCCACCCAGGACCTTGACATCTGGGTTGTGGTAGAAGAGGAGGTTCAACATGGTGGTCCACTCAAATAAAAAACCTGGTAACCTTGGGAATTTATCATCTAGTCTGCAGTAAAAAGAGGGCTCCCTACCAACCTTGTTTATGAAGACTTATGTTCAATGGTCCACTTCTAATCCAATATCAGATCACCCAGGAACCAACATCTAGTCAGCAGTAGGATAAAGTTTCAAGCCAGAGGGTGAACTGCATTTTAATGGATTATCTGCAGACCAGGTGGCATCAGATAGTTTTCTTTTAGGTCTACAGTAGGACGAGGATTCATGCCATCTACATCAACAGGACACCACCACACTACTTTCAAATGAATGGACTGAACACATCTTTAAGTGAAGTCCTTACCTCTTACTAGCTCTTAATTACTGGGATGGTGGATAATGAGGTGGGGAGTCAAGAGGAATGCAACACTGAAGAAAGTGCAATGAGTAAACACAATCTTTTTTTAAAGGAGGCCATTTCCAATTCATTCAACTAGGATGAGATGGATCAAAGTTTTCTTGATATTGCTTTACTCATGATAGTCCATAAGTTGGTACAATCTGACCAGGGCATATACTGCATGGATAAGCATACTAGCAGTCCTGTGGAACATCCCATCTCAACAGTGGGCATTATAAATGTGAAAGGTCATAGAGTGCTGATTTATGGATTACTATCCCTGGACAAGCACCATTTATCAGAGAGCACAATCCAACATATTAAATTGAGCTACTGTAAATGAATAAATATGAAAACATTCATCCACTACAGTTGAACCCAACTGTGGATGATGACAATGGAGCAGTATTCAGTATCCCAATCAGAAGGAGGGGGCACATCATGAAGTTAATGAGAGATGAAGATGTGTGTGCTGTTGTGTACATACGAGTTTGGATGAGCTCCCCAAGTAGGTGATGGAAATGGGTAGTCAAAGAAAGGATGAAATGCTGGATCTAATGCAAAGAGAATGCAAAAAGACAGTGTGAGACAGAAGACAAGGAAGTGTAAGCCAACTCCATGAGCTGGTGAATTCAACCCATAAACCAATAACTGTGAAAGGAGAAGTATCTTGGGAAGAGAAAGGGAATCATAGAAGGAAACCCTGTAGGTAATAAGAGAACACAAACAATAAAAACAAATGACCCAGCTTGGAATGAGGATAAAAATGGAAAATGGAAGAGAGGGTAACAGCTGTAAATGTGGGTTCAAATTCCAGAGCTGCAAACATCGTGGGAAAAATATGCAATCTAGATATAGGAGAAACATAAATACAATGGTAAAGGATACATGAAACATCAAGGACAAAAACATCCAACCTACTAGGCATGTCATGAGGTAAGGAGAGGTGAATTAGGGGATCCAAAGCAAAATCCCATTTATTGTGCAACAGCATGCAAGTAAGCAAGACCCTAGGGATTTCAGGCTTTCATGGAAGCCCAAGTCCCCAAAAGAGAAATAACCTCTCATGTAATAACAGAAGTAGAGGATTGAAAGATCAAAACTAAGAGCTCAATCAATATTAACAGAAGAGGATAGGGCTAGGCCCCATTGAATTAGGAGTTGAAGAACCCTTTTAAGTAGATAATGGAGCATCCTTCAGAAGAATAATCCAAAATATTCTGGAGATGCTGGCAACAAAACCAGATCCCAAGGAGGAGGGAGAGAAATCAGAAATAAGGATCAGGAAGGTGTAGAGATAAAACAAATGGAAAGATCTCCAGACAGCTCTTGAAATATCTAATGAGCCAAAGTGAAATCACACCACAGGTAAATAAACCTGTCTAAATGTGCTCTGTACTCACCAGATCCTATAGTATAGTAACCAAGGATTGCAAGAGGTTAATTAAGATGAGAGAAGTGGAAAATTTGATCCTTGAAAATAAGTTGCAATACCATCAGGGCCTGATACCCAAACAGGAACACAAAACTCCAAGATCCGAGTCTCTTAATAGAAAATCTGAATTATGGCATATTACTAAATAAGTATCCAAGGTACGTGGAGATACAATACATGCTTCTCCAAATACATAGTAGTGCAAAGAACAGGTCTGCACATACCCTGACTTCTCAAGAAGGAAAACAAAAATCTAGTTAATCCAAAGAAGGAGTAGAACTTAGGATTGAAGGAGAGGAATCATTAGGCACAGGAGATAGAAATAAAAAGTAACATTCTTATGACAGCATGTTTAGAAAGGCAGAAAATAGTTTGGGAGTTTCCACAGTAGGAATTTGGGATTACATGGCAAAGTAAAGAAGACAAAACAGGCTATAAACATCTGCATCTTTCTGAATAGATTTCTCATAAAAAAAAAAAAAAGAAAATCTGTCTGTGATCAGTAGACACAGTAGGCTACATAATGGACCTCAACTCAAAACATGGTACCTTTTCAGCAGAAAGCACAAAGGCTGAAACTAAGAAACTACAGGTTGAAGCGTAATGACAGTATAAACAATAGTAGCAGCTGTTCTGAATTGAAATTCCAAAATTAAAATGAATAATGAAATATAAAACTATAGCAGTGAGCTTCACTATAAAAACAATTAAGAAAAACTAGAAACAACCAAAAAAGTAGTTTAAACTGTTAAACTGTTAATGCAAAATACAAAGTAAACAGAAGCAACACTTTGAAATATCTGTATTCTACTGTCCCAAACCAAGAAGTTAAAGCTAGGCTATACAGGACATAGGGAACCAGCTGTGGCAGGAGAGTGTGTCGTGCTCCTACTGGTGAAGGATTAATCTCATGGTTCTTTGCATATTACAATACAGCTGTACCAGATTAAACATGATACAGATGGAAGTATGAAGACAAGTGGAGACTGAAAAAAATGTGTATTTGAGAAAAGCTATTATGGTGATGACATGCCATATTGGAATATTATTTTTCCATAAACCCACCAGTGATTCAACTCAAACAGTTACTCAACACTGCTAAAATATATACTGTGCATACACAAAAAAAGGAAAAAAGACATTCACAGTTTATTTAAAAGAAACTAATTTGACTAACAAAAATTACTTTCGAACTAGCTTAATTAAAAACTTGCTTCTAAGTATAAAAATTTAAAAATGTCAACAGCATAAATAACTGTAGCTAATACATTCTCACGACATTAAAACTCATTCTTGGCTATAAGTATACTTACAGACAAGCACTGTATTTAACATAAGCACAATCCCAAATATACTTTCATTACTTCCCACAAGTCTCAGTCACTCAACTCTTAAAAAGCAAATGGAGACTCTGTAATGACAACCAACCTAGTGTAAATAATTACTTACCATCAAACTTAAAATAAAAAGCTGTGCCGTTTTTGACATTTATACCTGAAAGATCAAAATTACCAAACATCTTACAATCTTTCCAATATGAACATTTTGACCAAATTATGATAATAAACATGTTTAAATAACTTTCTAAGTAAGTTGATTTTTTGCATAACCACATTTTGGAAAATTTCTTACCTTGTTCACTACTGTTTCCATTCTGGTTTCCCCCCACTGCCATGGTAATTCTGTCTCTCCAACAACATTGAAGTCAGATTTGTGCAGCTTTCTTCTAAACCTACAGCATTAAATCAGTAACAATTAAGGTCATAGTTTAAAAGTAAGAAAATATTACTTCAACTTCCCTGAATACATTTTAAATTTATAGTTATCATTTCTCCAAAGTAATTTCTTTTTATCACTTCAAATTTTGTGAGACACATGTTCCAAGTCATTTCAACATGGTGATGAACTGACATGCTTCGTATGCAGTATGTATACAGATTATGTAGTTACATGAAATTCAATATTTATAACCTAATAGATACTTATTTGCATTTATTCAAACTTTACAGTGTTAACAATTTTTAATTATTTTAATTACTAATTCTATGATTCTTGTACATACTTCTGTATAAACTCTGGATGTAAAATTTTCCCACAATTGGTATACATTAATTAAAACATCAGTGTGGATTACATTGCAAGGCATTTCACATTTTTCACCTAAAAAATCAGACAGTGTTGAACTTTTGGAAGAGTTTGCACTACATCCATATTCACAAATCTGAATCAACAACAAAACTAATTATTGTTTAAAAACCAGGAATTACATTTTATACCCTAAAGTTTGAGCTACAATGATAACATATTTTCAAGTTTATATTTTCCTGCGAGTACCTTTAATATGTAGAAAGAACACAGACATATTAGATTTCTAAATTCAAGGAAAACTTTTAAATCTACTTAAATAGTTTTAAACTCTCAAATATTTTAGAATCTATATTCTGTTATTTAAGAAAGAACAATAACTATTTGGAAAGTATTGAAATAAGATAATCATTCCAGATTTGGAAGGATTATAACAGGAAAGACTGAAATTAACATTTTTTAGTAAAGCAAAGGCCTTAATAGAAACATATTTGAGACTTTAGAATCACTGGAAGTTTGGAATCCATAAATCCAAACAATGATTCTACAAAAAAGCCTATGCAGACAGTAAGAGTAAAAAGCCAAACCTTAAGACACAGATATCTTAGACATGATTCCAGTTGAGGCAGTTTTGTTTGTTTTCCAGCAGGGTGGTCAGCCTATGGAATAGTTTTCCTCAAGTGTGGTCAAACCTGCAAAGTAGTTTAAGAGGAGACTAGATAAATTAAAGAGGAGAGCTGGATGCAGAGGTGACAAAGGAAAACTGGACAACCTATATGAATAGATGGAGTTAAGTGCCTTTTGACTGTTATCTCAGTGTTTGCTGAGAAATTCAAGCTCTGCATAGCCTATTCACCAATTTTTATCATCTGTTTTAGCTATGTAAAGCAATATATACATAAAATATTTATAAATTGTTATTTAAGATGGCTCAAGTGACACAGATAAACACAACTTTAAAACCATGTAGCTCCAATGCTTCAACAGTTGGAATGAGATTCCAAATTCATGTTTCTTTATGTTGTTGTTACAATCACATTCAAATCAAGATTGTTTGTACAACATCAAAAGAAACGTATGGTACACTAACAGTTCTTGTATGCTATAGAACACAGATGATTTAATCAAGTTTAAAAAATTAATTAAATGATCTTCATTGTAATTTCAATAACATATAGTTTGAAACTGTCACCGAAGTACATCTCTGAATTAAGAAAATAAATAAAACAGAGCTAAAAATTATTAATAAAAATATGTTTATACGGTTTTGTCTGTCTCACTGCATTTGTAGGAAAGAAGTAAGTGCAAAGTGGTGACAGACCTTACTGTAATATGGTAAGAAAGAAACAAAAACCTGGAACATTCCTTCCTTACACGACGACTAGACAGTGTTACTTGTACTATTACTGCTACTACTACTACAGTACAAGTAACGTGATTAACGTCAGTCACACTCACAGATAAAGTTACTTACGACTTATGTTACTGCACTTAGTAATATATGATAGCAATTCTATTATTAGTATTAGTTGTACGTCGTTGAAAAAAAAACTTCATAATTGACACTTATAATACAACAGCACATTTCATACCTCAACATTTAATTTGAAGTTCTATGCCACTCAACAAATATATAAACTACCCCAATAAGTTAACCAACTCTATCGTTTACAGTTTTAGTTTATCCCACAAAAGATTGGGTATAGCAGAAAGCGCCCTCTGATAAATGTAATTTTGAACTTATTCGTTATTATTTATACGCTGTTTCTATACTTCGTGTAATTACGTTCGTATTTTTCTTTGTGATTAGATTACGTTTTTTCGAAAAATGAATCGACTACTGAAAAAAAACACTTGAAATAATTCATACAATTACCATTGTTTATTCAAAGCTCTAGGGTTTTTCCTTTTATTTCGAACATGTTCTGTATTGTACATTGGGTAAAACATATTTAGTTAATTTTTGCCATTGGCATGGCCAGGTGGTTAAGACACCCGACTCGTAATCTGAGGGACGCGGGTTCGAATACCCGTCACACTGAACATGCTCACTCTTTCAACCGTGGGGGCGTTATTGTGTTACGATCAATGACACTACTTGTTGGTAAAACAGTAGCTCAAGTGTGTGTGGTTCGTGGTGATGATTCACCGCCTTCTCTCTTGTCTTACACTGCTAAATTAGGGACGGCTAGCACATATAGCCCTCGTGTACCTTTGCGCGACCCTTGGATTACGATCTGAGTGCCTTAATTACTTGGCTATGCCGGGCCCGCTTGTTACTGATCTATTAACGAGAGAACTCTGCAATTAGGTTTGTGTGTTAGGCATACGTAGGTATCAGAGTTTCAATATCTTGTTTGTGACGGTAGACCTACAAGTGAGCATAGCCTGTAGCAAAGTTATATAAAATAATTTATAGTTTTTCACATGGCATTATTTTGGCTAATGATTCAAAATAATTCGTCTAATGACAGACATGTTTCAAAAGTTATGACAAAAGTGGGATTACTTTGGTGAAAATTAAATAGAACTTTGTCTAAATTTCAACTTTAATATAATAAAAAAAGACTGTAAAATGTGATTAAAACTTTTCTGGATTTGATGAAACAATTAAACGAAGGTCAAGAAGAAAGATAATATTAGATTAATGAAACAGGAATTTAAAAGAGGGTTAAAAGGACAAAATATTTAAATAGAAGAAAAATAAATATGACTGGGAACCAATTGAATTAATCTATTGAATTTTTACAGAGGGAGTACGTAAACAAGATGTGAGACGTTCAGAAAAGGAGCTGTAAAAACAAAATTGAAGAAGTACAAAAATCTATATAAAAAACTATGAAGTACAGAAAAATTATAACATCAAGATTAATGAAGTTGAAAAAATACCATGGAAATTAATTAGTAGTTTAACCAGTCTTTAAGCCCTCTATTCTATTTGAAACTCAGAACGTGAGCAGCCGTGAAGTGAAAGCTCTTTCAAAATGCTGCCTAAGAAATTTTAGTTCTACAGTTCGGCCCAGCATGGTCAGGTGGGTTAAGGCATTTAACTCGTAATATAAGGGTCGCGGGCTCGAATCCCTGTCACATCAAACATGCTCGTCCTTTCAGGGCTGGGGGCATTACAATATGACGGTCATTCCCACTATTCGTTGGTAAAAAGAGTAGCCCAAGAGTTGGCGGTGATGACTAGCTGTCTTCCCTCTAGTCTTACACTATTAAATTATGGATGGCTAGCGCAAATAGCCCTCGTGTAGCTTTGCGCAAAATTCACAAAAACAAACAGTTCTACATTTTGAGCATTCATAGTATCCATAATCATAGTATGTTCGAGGATTAGATCAAATACTAGAATATCTATTTTATTATTTACATACGACTTTTTTTAGATCTTGACTATTTATTTGTGGTTAATATCAGAATCATTTGTTTTCTGGTCTGCTAAGAAATCAAGATATGGTTTGCTTTAAGGCAAATACTTCCCTCTCCTTTCCTTGACAGACACAGTATCTTTAACCAATTTATTATACCTTGCATCAATGAAATTCTTAGCAAATGCTATGATTAATCTTTCTACATGTAATTTGTAGAAAGCAGGGCATCATTTTAAAAGAAATGTTAAATGAAGTGAGAATGCTCAATGCATCACTCCCTGTTTCAAATACCCGTCCCACCAAATATGTTGGCTTTTTCAGCCGTGGGAGCATTATAATGTTATGGTTAGTCCTACTATTCATTGGTAAAAGAGTAGCCCAAGAGTTAGAAATGGATGGTGATGACTGGTTGCCTTCCCTCTTGTCTTTCACTGGTAAATTAGGGACAGCTAGTGCAAAAAGATTGCATGAAATGCATAACAAACAAGAAAAGCTTTCATGCATAGATTCTGTAATTGAAATACAATGTATCAATTGCCAGGTGTAGGATCTTCAACAAGGAGTGATGTGTAATAAAATTGTAATGGAACCCACTGATCAAGCATTTTATCCAAAGTTTGCTTACTGTCTAACCAAGAACAATCATTTAATGTATTTTACAGCCTAAAAATAATTAAAGTATCCATAGAAACAAAACAGGAATAGTTGTATATACACTATCGCTTTGACAATAAAATTCCATGGACATATTTCTTTTATCACAGGTGAAATGAATGACCAACATCATTGCATTTTTTTTTGTTAGTATAAAAGTAACTCAGTTTCTTATAGCTACATTGAATATTGCAAATGAGGATATTGTCTAATCAAACAGTCTTAGTAGTTCAATTTGCACAAGTGGGTACATATACAATACCTATTGTAGTCTCAAAACCATCATTGCATTAAACTGCACACACACACTTCCATCTGTTTATATCAAATCTTTCATCTGTGATTACTGACAAAGTTGTATCTCTTTGCTTTTCTGCCAACACATCATTAAAAAATGGTGAAACATTTTGTTTAACAAAACTAAAAACTTTAAAGTATCCACTATTGGCTTAGAAGGAATGAGCTTTCTACTTTGTCTCACAGTGGTATAATGGTACTTCTGTCGAATTATACCGCTAAAAAAATAGGTTCCGATACCCGTGGTGAGCAGAGCACATATTTAGCTTTGTGTTTAACAACAAATAACAACATCAACAGTAACAGCTTTCTAGTTCATTTGGGAAGGAATATGGAATATCATTTTGTACTATAAATATAAGCATGTGTACTTCTGCTTGAAATATCTTGTTAAGCCTGATACTAAATTCAGTAAGCTTCTTACTTCTGCTTGTTCTTACAGTTACATTCAATATTTAAATCTATATAATATTCTCATTTTCATAACAAAATGCAACTAAAGTATTACAGAAACTGCAAAAAGCAATCACATGTGCTTAGTAGTTTTAATCAGGTTTTGAAAACCTCTATCCATGATATTTGTAAGACTAAGCATATTTTGACTTCTTTACTCTTTGTTTCTTGATAGATTAACAGCTCTATCATTTGAAACCATTAGAAATAAATTGTAAAGTATTCTACATTTCAATTTTGCAGGAAATTTAATTTAAAACTTTTATTTATTATCAGTTTATCTGAACTTTTATTACAAATATTGTTTGTCAATTAACAGTGGTATGTACAAATTACTATAATGCTTAATCCAATGTAATTTTCTCCTTCTGATTCTGAAGAAAATCATATATTTCAAAGTAAATAAAACTGTTGGTAAATTAGGCTTGTCAAGTAAAATAAACTGTAAAACTCAGGAGAAACAGTAACCTTGTAATATGTCAGTTATCAGCATAAACTTTCACTAGCTTTGTATCATAAAGGAACTCAAAATACGATACGTAATGATAATGGTGTATATGGTCTTCTTTCATTGACACGTTCTTTTAAACCATATGGTCATGTCATCTATAAACTGGTCATGTGCCAAAAGTTCACCATTATACGAAGAACATGAGGGTAAGATGACTAAGCAAGTCTTTCTAAATTTTTCATAAATACGCCTATAGTCTTTATTCCATACCCTGTTCCAGAACTTTCCTCTGGATAATTCTTTCTGTTTCAATACTCCAAACACATGGTGACTGCTAAAGTTTACTAGTTGTCATGGCTCTCAGCTCTAATGTTACTCTGTAGTTAAAAACATAATTTTTAAATGAACAGCTTTCTGTTTGTTATTCACTGTTTGGCCCATTTACCCTAGAAATTACTTCAGGCTCACTTAAATTCTGATAGTACCTTGCCATCATAATATTTTGGTTTCTTTATTGGCTGATTTTAAACTAGCTACCTGATGCGTGCAACTGGAGCTGGAAATGTCAGACTGAAGCAATCCAGGAAGCTCCTTCAGTTACAAGTGTAAATCAAATAAGCTATGTTCTACACCTTTTAGCAGATGAAATTCATAGCTAGAATACCTGAGATGATGTAAAAAGAGGAGCGACTAGTTTGCTCTTTACATTTAATAATTCGTTTCTTGGTTGTATCTGCCATTATTTGTCTGTCAGGAAATCTCTTTTGTCTGACATTACCACATCACTACATAATTTGACTTTTTCCTATTTATAAGAATGATGTAATTTGAAACTTTCTTGTGGATTTTTACTACATAAGGTAACCCAGCTCTTTTGTTTTTATATTTCTATTAAGAACAGAGCCTCATGCAAGTCTATTATTACATATTACCTGATACTTTCTTGTTTCTGTTCAAACAATATCTTATTTCAGTTTAAAACTAGGTTTTACTGCATGACATTATTTAACTTCTGTTTAAAACAAGGATTCCCATACAGGTTTTATTATTATCTGATATTTTCTTGTTTCTGTTTAAACAATACAGCGTGCTGATTACTACTACACAGTGTAACCATTTCTGTTTAGAACAGAATGAAACAGATATTTATCTTTAAAAATCACAAGTGAATTTAAGAAAAGACACAAGTAATCATAACACTCAAAATGAACATCACAAAAACCACATTTATTGCTGTTATCTATGTGGTTCACTGTTCTTGGCAAGTAAAAGCAGAGCAAAAAATCATCCCTTGTAATAAAAACTGGTTTTGTAAACAACAGGGTGAAATTAAAATAAATATTGGTTCATGTAAACCCGTTCAGCATATACAAAAGTGTAAGATTTTATTATACCATACTACCAAACCAATGTTTTTGTACATCAGTTTCACAATACCCACCAAATACATAATGGTAGAGTAACAGTGTATATAAAGGAAAACAATTCACATCGATTAAAATGAGTGACAACCAGTAAAAATGTAATAATATTATACACTTGGACATACTACTACAGCTAATAGCAAGTCTCAATATCAGTAGTATTACAGCAAATATTAGGACCATACACTGAAAGATGAACTTTGAAACTATATTTATGCTGGCTTATCACACACCTTTGTTTTTGATAACATTAACTGCAATAGTTGCACATTTCTGTAGAACACACTCAAGAAAGAACAATGAACTAAGAGTCACTACTCTAAGTTTTAAAATGAAATACAAGTTATATTTCAGTTTTGATGAAATGTTCATTTATCAAATGTTTAAGAACCAGGTAGAAATAAATAAAGCCTGTCCAAAAATGTGGATATTTTGAGGTCTGTATGTTAAGTTATCAAAGATGACGTAACAAATCATAAACACACAGTATGGAAATACTAAGATGTATTAAAAGAAACACTGTTAACCTTTAAAAGTCACTAATAATAAAGTCCAGCATTATTAAAAATATGAATAATAATGAAAACACAACTGTTAATAAGTCATAGTTACAGTGGAACAGTCAAAACTGTTAGGTGTATAAACAATGGTACTACAGTTACATATGGACCAATAAACTTTTATTACTGTAAATATATAATGAATTCTGTGATAAACACCACACATTATGAAAAACTCTAATTTTAAAACAATAACTACTAATTTAGTCACATAAATTATACTAGTATAATGCAGTTTTTTATTTATTTATAATCTGTAAATATTTAAATGTCTATTTAAGTGACAACTGTCTATTTCTCCCTCAACATTTCAGTAAACACATACGTTCGCAGTTTAAGGTTTACTTCTAACAATTCCGTACTTTCATGAGTCAAATGATAACATAAAGAAATTCATGTTATGCTGCTTCATAGTTTATACATTATTGTTTATAATTCTATGAACAAATAATGACAAAGATAATTCATCATGCTATGCTCTACACAGTTCAAAATTTACTCTTTTTATTGTTCATATTATAGAATTATAATGTGGCAAACACTGATAAAAAATTCATTAATAATAAATAAATATCACCATAAGCCACAGCCATAACAGTGTTTAGGCAAGTATAAATCAGAAATATTCTAAAACTGAAAATACAATATTATAGGGAATAAAGGCTGTAAGTTATACAAACAAACAAAACGTTCTTGTTCACTTGGCACAAATGGTTAGATGAGCAGTAAAACTGTTTGCACAATATCTGAAAAATACTCATATTAAGAAAATTAATTTTCTGTATAATCTTTACATCTGATTAGCTCCTGATGTAATAAGACTTTGTACTTGTCCCTAGAAAGAGAGAGCTATGCTTCAGAGGATAGATACATTACTCAAAATATTTTAATTCAAAAGTGCAATGTTTTCCTAAATTTTTATAACAGTTTCCTACAGCACTGTTTCACTTTACTTATTTAAACAATAATACACTATTGGGCCACATTCCTGAGTACACTTCTTAAATCAGCATACAACTTTAATAGGGTTTACATGTTTCCTCTTGCCATAGCAATTAAATTCTTCCTCATTTGGCATACCGTTTTAAAGGATAGTCTGGAAGACACAAGAACATTCATATCGAGAGGTTACAACATTCCAGTGTTAGACCCTACATTAAGATAATAGCCTATTTTAAATAATATAAGGGTTTCTAAATTCTAAAGACACATTTTCACATACATCAATCATGACTTTTTTCATTTACCTAAAAACACCTACTACCTGAGACTAAAAAAACAGAAATCATCTTTCAAAACTGAGAACATAAATATTACCCATCAGCCTCAGCTGTCAGTAAATGGAAAACTTTTATCTATTTGTTAACTTTACATCATCCTTCTCTATAATTCTACTTAGTGAGAAGTGTAGGCACAAGATCTTACCATTACAGGACATTTGTTAATATAATGTTTTGAAAAGTACCACTGAAGTATGAAAAGAAGTCATGTTATTTGTTTGTATGTATGAAATCAAGATATGTCTTCTTTCTCAGGCATGCTCTTCACACCAGCCCAGCTATATCCACTTAACATATTTTATTAAAGGTCAGCAAAAGACACTTTTCAGTGTATTGTATATGTCTAGGCTCTATACCTATACAGTTATCTTTATTGTTAATATAGAAGAATATTAACAAGGTTTAAAATGAGAAACATTCAGACAGCAATGAAAGATTTCTGACTGTCCATCAGGAGCTGTTTTTTTTAAAATAAATAACCTCTATAGCTTCCCTCATTTCTCCTATTTTTCCATTTTCAGTAAAAGCTGCTTGAGATATAATTTCTATTCTATAAAAGATATTAAAAGGTTTATGGAATCAGTTCTACTAAAATTAGGTAGTGGAAGTAATATATTAAAAATACAAAGCATTCAAGTGTCACAGTAAGTCAAGTGTGTTTTGCTGTTAAGCCTAAAAGGTCTCAACACTTTGTCAGCTTTAAGACTTTTACACCAATATGATACACTATTTCCTGAAAGCTGACATATTGCAACTCAAAATGTCCTACTTACACAGCAGTTAATAATAAACAGTCAGAGTAACTAATCAGTATAGTTACATACTGTTTGTTATCTTCAAAGAATGTAGATTAAACTAAGTCACTACTCTAGTATTTTCAACTTTGTTCATCAAGGTGAGTACAAGTTCATTTAGAAATAAAAATATTTCTCATACATTTATCTGTAACAGAATAACAATTCTGACAACAACCTCACAGAAGAAAAAGATACCATGACATGGTACATAAATTTAAATGTAATACTAATATTAAATGTGAACTTAATTTAACAATGGTGAACCTATATTAGGTTTTTTCTGTAATGTTAATTTTTGAACTAAACTGAATAGAAAATTCACTATATTCAGAAAAGGAGCCAAACCATAAATACCAGACCACACTTACATACTGACTGGAATAAATACATTACAGTAACATTTCACTCACAATTTTCACTGTTTTCAGAGAGGGAAGTACTACAGCAAAGTCCTAAAAAAACCAGTAAGGGTTATAAAATGCCAGAAACTTGGTACAATACATTATTTTATGGAAATGTGGGGACGGACCACGTACAAGAAGAAAAACCTTGTCTAAACTATAGTGTGAGTGGGGAGAACTTACAAATTGTTACAATAATGATCTGTACCAAGTATGATTGAAGTGGTGATTTTTTTTTGTTATAATTTCTGTATTTTACACAAATACCTTTCAAGCAAAAGCCCTAAAATATTTGTTTTACAGTTAATTTAGTTAAAATTGAAGTTTGGTGTGGAATGATGAATAATATGGTTTATCGATTATAAAAAAAAGTGAAAAAACCAAAAACAAATAAAAGATCTTGAAGACACCCATGTTCTATTGCTGACATACTGTAGTTTAGCACAACAAATTCAAAAACAAAGACAAGCATTTAGACCACCCACAGTATCTGAAAGAACTTGAATTATCAAATGATGAATATGGAACACACAAAGAAACCTACTGGAGATTTCCACAATGGATTGTCATCCATTCTGGTAAAAGTAACATTTGATAAAACATGTCAGGGCAGAAAACAATTTCTTTCTATTTTGACAACAGTATCAGCTGTAAAGTTATAACACTATTTTCTGATACAATTTACCACTTTCAGTTTGAAATTAGTTTCCCTGCCCTTCATTCATGATGGTCAGAAAAAGGGTTGAGCTGATTACACTACTGTTCAAAAACCTTCGTCGCTAGATTCGTCACCAAAGTTATACTTAATTGGAGCACAGGAGCGTGCCGGGCGAGATCTAGGAGCAGGGGCACTGCTGCATTTTATTTCAGGTTCATCACCATTATCATCACTGTCTGATTTAGCCTTTTTCTTCAGATCCTGTTGTACGGAGAAGATAATTTCAATTAATTAAGCGGAGATCAGAATGAAGTTAAAATGAGCATATTTTAACAAATATAATTAATATTTCCAACATTACAACAGCAACCAGAAAATATTCACTTCTTATTTAACTGAAAAACTCTTACTTGCTTACTCTGATACAATCAGTAGAAAATTCATAAGTTCACACATTGTTTCACAAGAACAAGTAACATAACAATGTTGAATAAACAATTAATGTCATGAAACTAATCAACAAATTACAGCAGTGTTTTTGATTAATTCAAAGTTGTTTTGCTTAATTATTTGTTATTCGACTTGAAAAACTAGTAAACTAATAAAATTAGTATTTCCATTTAACATTGTTTTTGGTTATTCCAAATCTCATTAATTATCTATCATGAAGTAACGATCTGGACAATTAATCGATTATCATATTCCACTAGCTGACAAACTTTAACAATGGATTTTTGATTATTCCGAACCTCATTAATTATCTATCATGAAGTAACGATCTGGACAATTAATCAATTATGATATTCCACTAGCTGACAAACTTTAACAGTGAGTTACAAAACTTAAGCAAGAATTTTCTGTGAATATTTCTGTCTGGCTGGATTCTTAGTTCAGTCACACAGTGTTATTGAATAACATCTTAACTCACTAAAACAACAAATGAATGAATTTATAATTTTAGTATTAAGAAAACTGTATAACAATCTAAGAAGCTCTTGGTGATTCTGGCATTTTATCATATGTATGTTTAGCTTTAGAAATCAGAGACACTTGTCAATTACAGTAAAAGGTCTAATTAATTATGAGCCTTAAATATCATTATTATTCAATATAAAAGACTAAAAATATACTGGAGTACAGGAAATTAATTTTAAGACTCATGCACAAACACAACAAATAACCCATTTCTAAGAACAATAAGACTTACAGCCAACCATGTCATTTCAAACTCAGAATTGGGCATTATATAGTATAATAAATAATTCACACAGTTTTAACACTTATGATGGCTTCAGTACATGCTGGGCAACTGAGAATAGTTCTTAAACATTTAATAAGCTGATGAATTAATTAAAAGGCAAACATAATTCACTAATGACCGTAAATAAACATTTTTCCTTAATCTAATAAAAATTTACTTTTTTAGGACGCTTTGCTGGTTTTGCAGTAGATTCTCTTTTCTTCCTCTTTTCTCCACCTGCAGTTGTAGGTTTTTTAGATGGAGCACGAGACTTCTTAACCTCAGGAATAAATTCATTGTCTGAGCCATCAGATCTATCCTCCTGCTGTTTCACTACTGATACAATAAACAAGAGCTTTATCTTAACAGATCTATCCCCCTTGTGTTTCACTACTGATACAATAAACAAGAGCTTTATCTTAACAGATCTATCCCCCTTGTGTTTCACTACTGATACAATAAACAAAAGTTTTATCTTAACAGATCTATCCCCCTTGTGTTTCACTACTGATACAATAAACAAAAGTTTTATCTTAACAGATCTATCCCCCTTGTGTTTCACTACTGATACAATAAACAAGAGCTTTATCTTAACAGATCTATCCCCCTTGTGTTTCACTACTGATACAATAAACAAAAGTTTTATCTTAACAGATCTATCCCCCTTGTGTTTCACTACTGATACAATAAACAAAAGCTTTATCTTAACAGATCTATCCCCCTTGTGTTTCACTACTGATACAATAAACAAGAGCTTTATCTTAACAGATCTATCCCCCTTGTGTTTCACAACTGATACAATAAACAAGAGCTTTATCTTAACAGATCTATCCCCCTTGTGTTTCACAACTGATACAATAAACAAGAGCTTTATCTTAACAGATCTATCCCTCTTGTGTTTCATTACTGATACAATAAACAAGAGCTTTATCTTAACAGATCTATCCCCCTTGTGTTTCACTACTGATACAATAAACAAGAGCTTTATCTTAACAGATCTATCCCCCTTGTGTTTCACAACTGATACAATAAACAAGAGCTTTATCTTAACAGATCTATCCCTCTTGTGTTTCACTACTGATACAATAAACAAGAGCTTTATCTTAACAGATCTATCCCCCTTGTGTTTCACTACTGATACAATAAACAAGAGCTTTATCTTAACAGATCTATCCCCCTTGTGTTTCACTACTGATACAATAAACAAGAGCTTTATCTTAACAGATCTATCCCCCTTGTGTTTCACTACTGATACAATAAACAAGAGCTTTATCTTAACAGATCTGTCCCCCTTGTGTTTCACTACTGATACAATAAACAAGAGCTTTATCTTAACAGATCTATCCCCCTTGTGTTTCACTACTGATACAATAAACAAGAGCTTTATCTTAACAGATCTATCCCCCTTGTGTTTCACTACTGATACAATAAACAAGAGCTTTATCTTAACAGATCTATCCCCCTTGTGTTTCACTACTGATACAATAAACAAAAGTTTTATCTTAACAGATCTATCCCCCTTGTGTTTCACTACTGATACAATAAACAAAAGTTTTATCTTAACAGATCTATCCCCCTTGTGTTTCACTACTGATACAATAAACAAGAGCTTTATCTTAACAGATCTATCCCCCTTGTGTTTCACTACTGATACAATAAACAAAAGTTTTATCTTAACAGATCTATCCCCCTTGTGTTTCACTACTGATACAATAAACAAGAGTTTTATCTTAACAGATCTATCCCCCTTGTGTTTCACTACTGATACAATAAACAAGAGCTTTATCTTAACAGATCTATCCCCCTTGTGTTTCACTACTGATACAATAAACAAGAGCTTTATCTTAACAGATCTATCCCCCTTGTGTTTCACTACTGATACAATAAACAAGAGCTTTATCTTAACAGATCTATCCCCTTGTGTTTCACTACTGATACAATAAACAAGAGCTTTATCTTAACAGATCTATCCCCCTTGTGTTTCACTACTGATACAATAAACAAGAGCTTTATCTTAACAGATCTATCCCCCTTGTGTTTCACTACTGATACAATAAACAAGAGCTTTATCTTAACAGATCTATCCCCCTTGTGTTTCACTACTGATACAATAAACAAAAGTTTTATCTTAACAGATCTATCCCCCTTGTGTTTCACTACTGATACAATAAACAAGAGCTTTATCTTAACAGATCTATCCCCCTTGTGTTTCACTACTGATACAATAAACAAGAGCTTTATCTTAACAGATCTATCCCCCTTGTGTTTCACTACTGATACAATAAACAAGAGCTTTATCTTAACAGATCTATCCCCCTTGTGTTTCACTACTGATACAATAAACAAGAGTTTTATCTTAACAGATCTATCCCCCTTGTGTTTCACTACTGATACAATAAACAAGAGCTTTATCTTAACAGATCTATCCCCCTTGTGTTTCACTACTGATACAATAAACAAGAGCTTTATCTTAACAGATCTATCCCCTTGTGTTTCACTACTGATACAATAAACAAGAGCTTTATCTTAACAGATCTATCCCCTTGTGTTTCACTACTGATACAATAAACAAAAGTTTTATCTTAACAGATCTATCCCCCTTGTGTTTCACTACTGATACAATAAACAAAAGTTTTATCTTAACAGATCTATCCCCCTTGTGTTTCACTACTGATACAATAAACAAGAGCTTTATCTTAACAGATCCATCCCCTTGTGTTTCACTACTGATACAATAAACAAAGTTTTATCTTAACAGATCTATCCCCTTGTGTTTCACTACTGATACAATAAACAAAAGTTTTATCTTAACAGATCTATCCCCCTTGTGTTTCACTACTGATACAATAAACAAGAGCTTTATCTTAACAGATCTATCCCCCTTGTGTTTCACTACTGATACAATAAACAAGAGCTTTATCTGAACAGATCTATCCCCCTTGTGTTTCACTACTGATACAATAAACAAGAGCTTTATCTTAACAGATCTATCCCCCATGTGTTTCACTACTGATACAATAAACAAGAGCTTTATCTTAACAGATCTATCCCCCTTGTGTTTCACTACTGATACAATAAACAAGAGCTTTATCTTAACAGATCTATCCCCCTTGTGTTTCACTACTGATACAATAAACAAGAGCTTTATCTTAACAGATCTATCCCCCTTGTGTTTCACTACTGATACAATAAACAAAAGCTTTATCTTAACAGATCTATCCCCCTTGTGTTTCACTACTGATACAATAAACAAAAGTTTTATCTTAACAGATCTATCCCCCTTGTGTTTCACTACTGATACAATAAACAAAAGTTTTATCTTAACAGATCTATCCCCCTTGTGTTTCACTACTGATACAATAAACAAGAGCTTTATCTTAACAGATCTATCCCCCTTGTTTCACTACTGATACAATAAACAAAAGTTTTATCTTAACAGATCTATCCCCCTTGTGTTTCACTACTGATACAATAAACAAGAGCTTTATCTTAACAGATCTATCCCCCTTGTGTTTCACTACTGATACAATAAACAAGAGCTTTATCTTAACAGATCTATCCCCCTTTTGTTTCACTACTGATACAATAAACAAGAGCTTTATCTTAACAGATCTATCCCCCTTGTGTTTCACTACTGATACAATAAACAAGAGCTTTATCTTAACAGATCTAACCCCCTTGTGTTTCACTACTGATACAATAAACAAGAGCTTTATCTTAACAGATCTATCCCCCTTGTGTTTCACTACTGATACAATAAACAAAAGTTTTATCTTAACAGATCTATCCCCCTTGTGTTTCACTACTGATACAATAAACAAGAGCTTTATCTTAACAGATCTATCCCCCTTGTGTTTCACTACTAATACAATAAACAAAAGTTTTATCTTAACAGATCTATCCCCCTTGTGTTTCACTACTGATACAATAAACAAGAGCTTTATCTTAACAGATCTATCCCCCTTGTGTTTCACTACTGATACAATAAACAAGAGCTTTATCTTAACAGATCTATCCCCCTTGTGTTTCACTACTGATACAATAAACAAAAGTTTTATCTTAACAGATCTATCCCCCTTGTGTTTCACTACTGATACAATAAACAAGAGCTTTATCTTAACAGATCTATCCCCCTTGTGTTTCACTACTGATACAATAAACAAGAGCTTTATCTTAACAGATCTATCCCCCTTGTGTTTCACTACTGATACAATAAACAAGAGCTTTATCTTAACAGATCTATCCCCCTTGTGTTTCACTACTGATACAATAAACAAAAGTTTTATCTTAACAGATCTATCCCCCTTGTGTTTCACTACTGATACAATAAACAAGAGCTTTATCTTAACAGATCTATCCCCCTTGTGTTTCACTACTGATACAATAAACAAGAGCTTTATCTTAACAGATCTATCCCCCTTGTGTTTCACTACTGATACAATAAACAAGAGTTTTATCTTAACAGATCTATCCCCCTTGTGTTTCACTACTGATACAATAAACAAGAGCTTTATCTTAACAGATCTATCCCCCTTGTGTTTCACTACTGATACAATAAACAAGAGCTTTATCTTAACAGATCTATCCCCCTTGTGTTTCACTACTGATACAATAAACAAGAGCTTTATCTTAACAGATCTATCCCCCTTGTGTTTCACTACTGATACAATAAACAAGAGCTTTATCTTAACAGATCTATCCCCCTTTTGTTTCACTACTGATACAATAAACAAGAGCTTTATCTTAACAGATCTATCCCCCTTGTGTTTCACTACTGATACAATAAACAAGAGCTTTATCTTAACAGATCTAACCCCCTTGTGTTTCACTACTGATACAATAAACAAGAGCTTTATCTTAACAGATCTATCCCCCTTGTGTTTCACTACTGATACAATAAACAAGAGCTTTATCTTAACAGATCTATCCCCCTTGTGTTTCACTACTGATACAATAAACAAGAGCTTTATCTTAACAGATCTATCCCCCTTGTGTTTCACTACTGATACAATAAACAAGAGCTTTATCTTAACAGATCTATCCCCCTTGTGTTTCACTACTGATACAATAAACAAGAGCTTTATCTTAACAGATCTATCCCCCTTGTGTTTCACTACTGATACAATAAACAAGAGCTTTATCTTAACAGATCTATCCCCCTTGTGTTTCACTACTGATACAATAAACAAAAGTTTTATCTTAACAGATCTATCCCCCTTGTGTTTCACTACTGATACAATAAACAAGAGCTTTATCTTAACAGATCTATCCCCCTTGTGTTTCACTACTGATACAATAAACAAGAGCTTTATCTTAACAGATCTATCCCCCTTGTGTTTCACTACTGATACAATAAACAAAAGTTTTATCTTAACAGATCTATCCTCCTTGTGTTTCACTACTGATACAATAAACAAGAGCTTTATCTTAACAGATCTATCCCCCTTGTGTTTCACTACTGATACAATAAACAAGAGCTTTATCTTAACAGATCTATCCCCCTTGTGTTTCACTACTGATACAATAAACAAGAGCTTTATCTCACAAATGTATCTTCTTCCTGCTTAACAGATTTATCACTAGTTAGAAAAAAACAAAAAAATTTCATCAAAAAGAAATGTATTGTGAAAAATACTAGAACTGTAAAGTCAGCTTAAAAATACTAGAAGTGTAAGAGGGGTGGAGAAGATTACTTTAAAAGCCTGAAGTAAAAACAGACTATTTTAACACACACACATACATATTAATGAAGTAAAAACAGACTATTTTAACACACACACATACATTAATGAAGTAAAAACAGACTATTATAATACATACACATACATATTAGTGAAGTAAAAACAGACTATTATAATACATACACATATTAATGAAGTAAAAACAGACTATTATAAAACATACACATATACATATTAATGAAGTAAAAAGAGACTATTCTAATACATACATTATTAATGAAGTAAAACAGACTATTCTAATACATACACATATTAATGAAGTAAAAACAGACTATTATAATACATACACATATACATATTAATGAAGTAAAAAGAGACTATTATAATACATACACATATTAATGAAGTAAAAACAGACTATTATAATACATACACATATTAATGAAGTAAAAACAGACTATTATAATACACACACATATACATATTAATGAAGTAAAAACAGACTATTATAATACATACACATATTAGTGAAGTAAAAACAGACTATTATAATACATACACATACACATATAAATGATAAATTACTTTACAGTTAAAATACCTTTGGTTTCTTGTTGTTTACTGGCTCTCTCATCGTCTGTGCTGGAACCACTATCAACTGGTTTTGCGGAGGGAATGACTGATGGTTCAACGTTGAATGAAGAGACAGACTCATCAGGTTTCTTATCTGGAGAGGATCCTCCCAATAAAGAATCAAAGAGCCCATCTGTTGCAACATAAGAAGATATATACATAATTCTCTTTGCAAGTGAATGTGATCATATTTTCTTCCAACATGCAAAAGGAGAACTACTGCCTTCAATCAGCAGAAACACAAAAGAATTAGGTTATCAACAGGGTGTTTTTCAAACATATTTCTATCTTTTGGTACCATCATGTAGTCCCCCAAAATATAAATATGGATTTTAAATAACTAATCTTAATGGTCAAATAATTATAAAATTAAAAAATGTTTAATTACACAGTTTAAAAATACACTATTATCATTGATTTAAGCAATCAGTTGAAGTGTTCTAGTTATTTTCAAGTATTTCAGTTAACATACAGTTTATTAAACTTCCTATACCCTCTTGTTGTCAAACATATCATGTTAGAGAAGAGTCATAATCCCTGCTTTCTTTGATAGTACCTTGAAACCTCTTTAAAAGAAAAACAGGTCAAATTTGAGAAACCAACAACTTCAGATAACCTTACGAAATTAAGTCTGCCATCAGTGATGATGAGAAAACCCACTTGTAGAGAAAAATATATATGTAAAAACCAATAGCTAAACACATGTTGAAGGGGGTTGTGTGACTGAGTGTAGGAATGTAGAGGGTGTGCTTAGATGTTTGATTATATTTATTAATATAGGTATAAAGGTGTTTCATGTGGTCAGCTATTGGTCAGTTACCTCTTTCTTTCTCTGTGAACCTGACGATGACTGAAGAAGGTCAAAACATTGTTCGCTTCTCTACAAAATCATTTTCTCAACCCAAACCAGCCATTTTTACACAAACAAGTCTGCCATGATAAGCCAATTTCAGAAAGCAAAACTTCAGCAAGTTACTTTTGGATTTAAAAATCAAATTATAAAAACATGAAAGTTCCCAAATTACATTTAACAAGTGAAACGACAACAATTTAATGCATTATTTCTCTACTTCAACATACAGAAATTACTCTTTCAACTCTCTTGCTACTGGTAGGTCAAAGAGCATATGTCATGACCTTTTGGAAAGTTACATTCAAAATATAATTAAACAATTTTATAAGAATAAAATTGGCATCAAAACAGTTAAAAAATTAAATATAATACAAGTTTTAAATTTTTAATTTTAGAAGAAGTATTTTTAAAAAACAATCTTCTCTAGTATGTGAATCATCACTTCTGTCCTCTAGGCCTTTTTCCTTCTCTAATCCATTTACTAAACCTATCTGAAGTAAAGGATTCAATATAAATTACTTATTACAGCATACACATCACAATCAGTAGATAGCCTAATGTGGCTTAGCTATAGGAAATCACATCACATATGTATCACAAAGGCAAAGTCTAATTTGTCTAGTTTTCAAGAATATCTTTTATGGTGTCATAATCTGGAAAATTAAACCCACCTATCACAAATAGTTCTCTGTAACAGTTTACACTATATTATTTATAATTGATAGAAAAACAAAGTTTTAATATATCAAATTATTTTGTTTTCAATACAGTACTGTCTTTTTCTTCTTCAGTCTGAAAATTTATCTTGTAGTGTTCGATTTGAAAAGCTTCAAAAATTATTTTAAGATTTTTGCATCATAATCAGAAGGCCAGTTACATTATCATTTTGCTTTATGCATGTTATAATTCTCTGTTCTTAGGTGCATTATGCAAGTAAATAAAAATTATTCAGGATGCTTGTGCTATTAGTATAAAAAGTAGGATTAAATTTCACTGGGAACCAACAGGAAAAACAAAATATATATATGTATGTATGTTCCTTGTTTTTCATGTTTTTCTTTCTTTATTATTATAAAAATATTAAAAAGTAAGAATTTGAAACATCTAAAGCTATATAAGGTTAGATTAGGTAAGAAAACTGAAGATAGTAATCATTTTTGACAAGATATGCTCGAGGACAGCTTGTGCATAAAGTCCTTCAATACATCAAGCTATGTGTCCACTAAGTAATTTACAACTGATCAAGGGTAGATTAGTTAGTTCAAGTTCAAAGGCAATAAAACAAAAAAAAATTAGTTATAAACAGATATATACTGCTGCTACCAACTTAAAGCAATTCAAAATAAAGAACTGTCCTTTCTAGCTACTATCTGTAGTCATTATAGGAACAAAAAATGTGTAATTCAGATTTATTCATATTTGCTTGTGGTGGTTACAAGGCTGATCAAGAATAGATACAATAAGAAATAAAATATACTCTTCAAAACAAGAAGCGCAAAAGGGATATTTTTGTTATTTTAAAGAGAAATATATGTAATAACGTTACAAGTTCAGAGTATGTGCTGTTACACGTGTTAAGGCACTGATTGTCAGACCAAAATGACAATAAAAGTTGTGCACTTTGAAAATGGAGGAAAACATCGGATTTTTTCGCCAAAATGCACGCATGTCCAATAAATTTGATTGAGAGATCTGCATGTTCTGCAAGTGCAAAATCCCTATAAAAGTGACGGGTTTTCGGTTTCCATAGCTCAGTGTTAAGCCACCGACATGCAATACAGTTATGCCAAGACTGACTGAAGCACAACGCAACAACGCCATTGGTCGCTTGGAAGCTGGCAAATCTCGATTAGATGTTGCCAGAGCTGTGAATGTCCACCAAAGCACCATCATAAGGCTATGGAATCGTCACCAACAACATGGATCAACTCGTGACTGTCCACGATCTGGCAGACCTCGTGTCACCACGCCCCCACAAGATCGCAACATCCAGTTACGTCACCTTCAGGATAGGACCACCACTGCGACGTCTACTGCCTCAACCATACCAGGGCTGTGTAGGATTTCCGATCAGACCGTGCTAACCGTCGACGAAATTCTTAGGCCCCATTTGCAGCCCATCATGGAGAATGTCAACGACATTTTTCAACATGACAACGCATGTCCTCACACAGCCCGACTCACCACTGTCTTCTTGAGAAACCACAACATCAACATTCTTCCCTGGACCTCCAGGTCACCAGATTTAAACCCCATCGAACATCTTTAGGACGAATTGGACTGACGTCTGCGACGGCGACAACCTCAACTGCAGACTCTACCTCAGCTTGCAGCAGCTTTGCAGGCTGAGTGGACAGCCATTCCACAGGATGTGATTCGTCATCTCATCGCTTCCATGGGCAGGAGATGCCAAGCAGTTATTGATGCTCACGGGGCGCATACTCGTTGTTGACGTTGAGTGACGTTAAACGTCAACTAGTGAGCGTGGACTTTGCCTTTGCAGACTTTGGATGTTCAGCAGTGAATGTGCAAAGTTTCACACGTCATACAGAACTACCCGGAATAAACTTGTTAACAATTTGTCTCATATTTTGCCTTTTGTGTTTCTGTTTTTGAAGAGTATATAATGGTTTAATGAAAAAAACGTTTGACGTTTATTTAGGTTTGAGAGATTAAGCAAATGAGATTTAGACATTTTCAAATATAAAGAAATCTTTTTTATCTTAACACGAATATTATTTTGCACTTGGAGCAGTCAACACTATAAACTTACTGATAAATTATTACTGGTATGTATGATAATTAATTTCATAATTACATGTACTAATAACAACTCGTTAAAACTGTATTGCTTTGTCTTATTTCTAAACTACAAGGCTTTACCAAAATTATCAGGTTATTAATTTTGATTTTACATATTTCAATCTATCCTGTACAAATGTGTAATATTTCCACAGGGTATCACATAGTAATTATCAGGTTGACAATACAAATCAAGTCTCTGATTTAATTTTCATATGAAAGATGTCCCTTTATATTAAACATCTAATTTATTACTTTTTTCCTAGTTATTATGGCTTCTCCTCGTTTCTTACTTTCTTATCAATAAATTTATTTTTCTATTATTTCCTTCTTCATCTGCCTTGACTATCCTTAACCTTTATTATATTTATGCATTGCTTACAGTCCAGTTTGAATACTTTCTCTAGTTTTCTCACCTCCTATTTTACCAATTACTTTATTTCTTCCATTTCCTTCTTCAACAATTACATTTTACATTCTTCTCTTTCCATACACTACAAATCACTGTTACACCAATAACACCACCATTCAAATCCTGTCCTCAGTTGCAACAGTGGTTTGTAATAGATATCTGTCATTGGTCTTCACTATTTTTTCATATTTTAGGACTTTAATAGATATGTATATGTCCTCGGTCTTCACTAACTCTCACACTTTATGTCTTTAATAGATAAATGTATCCTTGGTCTTCCCTAACACACATGCTTTATGTCTTTAATACATGCTGTTAGTCTTCACTAACTCTCACACTTTATGTCTTTGATAGATGTGTCCTTGGTCTTCCCTCACATGCACACTTTATGTCTTTAATACATGCTGTTAGTCTTCACTAACTCTCACACTTTATGTCTTTGATAGATGTGCCCTTGGTCTCCCCTAACATGCACACTTTGTCTTTAATACATGCTGTTAGTCTTCACTAACTTTCATGTTTTGCACTTCCTACTCATTTCCAATTGACCCCTGAAGTAGGAAGATCCCATGCTAGAATTATAAGTTCTTGTTATTTTTCTCCAGGAACTGTTGGACTACAGGTTTAATAAATCTTTAACAGCGTGTAACAATACAATACTCAATAAAACTTCTCTCAACTTTTATGAATTTCTCAATTATTTAAGCTTTGTTTAACCCTAAAATCTTTCTTAAGAGTCTATTTTGTGCAAGAAAATAAATTTATTGGTTAAAGGGCACCTAAAAATCTGAGTCACAAAAAACTTGAACAATAAAACCATCAAAATTCATTAGATCTGCTGAAAGATGAAATACATATAGTTTTCACAGAAAATCTATGAGTTCATCCAATTACTGTTTGGCCAGTAATAGACAAAAACAAATTACTCAAGACAGTGCAAAATGTTCTCATCATTACAAGTAATCTTACATGTGCTTTGGTATAAAAGTATCACTCTTTTTTATTACTCTTATTACTCAGTCAATAAAATGAGTTTCAGGGCCAAAAGTAGGCGACCAAATTGCAACTAATTAATCTTGAGATATATATATGCAAAATGGCTCATTTGGGTTGAGAAAATATTTTACATAGATAAATATTTTACATAAATAAAATTATATATTCAAACATCTAACACCGCCTCTACATTCCGACACTCAGTTACACAACCCCTTTCAAACATGTGGTCAGCTTCCGGTCAGTTACCTCTTTCTTTGTGAACCTGACAATGACCGAAGAAGGTCAAACGTTGTTCGCTCTTCTATGTAAAATATTTTCTCAACCTAAACGAGCTGTTTTGCATATATATTTCTCTACAAGTGGGTTTCTCGACATCACTAATCTTGAGATAACTATTTGACAGCAAGTAGAAGAAATGAAGATATTTATCTTTTGATGAAAGTGACATTGAACTGGAAATGTATACAATGACAAATGAAAAGGTAAAGTGTTGGTTTACAAGATAAACATAGCAGCAAACTTGGATAAAGATAACTTGCAACTAATATGCCAACTCGGGCTACACGTGAATGAGGGGCCTTTGATTTGAAAATGCTATGGCTATGAAAGAAAAAAACAAACAAAGGAATTTTATCCTATGGAAAACAGGATCTTTAATGAATGGTTGCAGTGCTTTGTAGAATCCGATCAAATAATGTGGCCAAAGGTCAGCAATTACTCATACTCTGTGCCACATACCTCTTCAAACAATACACTTAATACAAATCTGAAAGCTATGGAAATTAAACTTATATGAAGTTAAATATTACTGTATAGTAAACAGAACTCATTATGGAAAAAAGTGAAGTGTTTACAAATTATGAATACAATGATTTTTAAATGTATGGGCACCTGAACTTCAATTGTAGTCAATGATAACTACAAAAAGTCAGTAATCAGAGGATAAAAATACTAGTAAAATGTAAGAGTTTCATATTACATAGTTTATGTATATATAAATGTAATAGTTTAACACACCTTTATCTCCACCACCAGTATCATCTGTTTTTTTTGTGGTCCTGGATGGTGGAGCATCAAAACTGTCTTCACTGTCTGATATTATCATTTCAGGTGTCGATCCTGGAAAAACATATATATATATATGTATGATTTTGTTATAACTTAAAAAACACGCTGAAACAAAAAATAAACAAAAATGCTGCACTAATTGAAAATATCCCAGGGTACAAGCTGCAATGTGGGATTATAAAATGTACCCTAGGTTTTGGAGGTGACTGCAGAAGTAGGACCCACAGTGCAGTGTGGATACACCATCTATCATTCCTAACCTCCATTTGTCAGTCTCACATAAGAAATAAATGTAGTGATAGAAATTAGGAGAGTGTCCCACATCTATATCACCCTTCACTGCCTGCACAGTTGTGGGAAGGTGACTGCTTTCCAAACTGAAGGAGAAAAAATAATTGGAATAATAATAAGAATAAGAAAATAAGATATTACTACCTGGAGATAAGTAAGTTCAAAACTTATCTCTTGAAGTTAGCATTCCAGCTCCCATTATGGTAGAAAGGCATTAATTTATAGCACAGTAGACAAATTATACTTAACTTTATCAAAATGTATTAATTTTTAATAAAATATATATGTATTGCAACAGATTTACTGTTAAATATTTATTTTAATATCTATGTTTGTTTCAGTTTAATAAATATTTAGAAATATATGCAATCTTTTTTTTTAATTAAATGTGTATTGCACAAGTCCTGCCTGTTCTCTAAATTTGTAGAAGAATCTTCAGAGTATGAATCAATAACACAGGTTTTACGAAAACACTAGCATATATTCAAATAGCTGGTCACAAAATACACTGGTCCAGGTAGATACATTTTGTACAGTTCATGGATGGTCATTAAATCCCCTGGTCCAGAGAAATATGTGTCTATACATTTCACACCTCTGTACCAAATCATAATTTATGTTCTTCTATTGCTATGATACTGAGTGCAAGCTCATCCCTCGAGATTTCAGTGTTGAAGGGTTTTACAACAAAAAAATGATGGATAGCATTCTTTGTGGGTGTGAAGAATGGGTTAAACACCCCCTTTCTTTTAAAATAGAGCTTCTTCCACAGACTAAAGGAATGAGGGCAAGTTGGAATTACTGCAAAAAACATTGTCAGATACAATGTTTGAGGTCTATCTACTTCTATTTTGTGTTGGTTGATGTTAAAACCCACCACAATGGGGCACTGTGAACTCATATTACAGTATACCTTGTGTCATAATGAACCAAACTTTCATTTTTCCTTTCATTAAGTAAGATTAAATCTCGGGTGGTCCGTGCATATATGGTAAAAAATGAAAAGGTACAAATGAAATATATTTTTACATTCTTTACACGGATACAGAACTCTGACTGAATTTTGAAATAATTATATCAATGTTTAAGGGTAACACAAATTTAAAGAATTTTGCAATACAAGTTCAGAGCTCCTGGAGCATATAATCATATATATTGGATGGTTAAAGCTATTGTATTCTATCAAAATATTTATCTCTTGAGAAGAGTTCAAACTGATTGACAAAGAAATCAAGGGCTTAACACAAGCGTGCCTTTTTATAGTTGTAGTCTATGCTCTTTGTGATCTTCTAGAATGAACAACTACACCCTTCAGTGAGCTCATTGTGATATTAAAGTTATCCACACACATATTCAGAACATTCCATTGTCAATACTGCTGTAGCAGTCAGGAGATTTATCAGAATACGTGGTCTCTTTGAAGACAGGCAAATAGGAACTAAATATAAAATGGTAAATAATCTTGACATATCGCAGAAAATCTTCAATGACTAGAGGGAAATGTTCCTTTGCAATCCTATGTAACGAAGATGACTCTTTACCATATTCAACATCTTAAGTTTAAGAGGGAAAGAGAAAACAAAGATGTTCCTGGAGAAAGACCCAGCAGACTGGGAAGTAATTCAGGAATACAAAGCAATGCAGCAGCTGGGTTGAAAGTTGTGGATGATTGGGCAGATAAAGGTGTTACTCTGATTCAAGCATTTAACTCTTCTATTGTTAAGGATGAAGATAAAAGTAACACCTTCTCCACATAGTTAAACTACACCAAAATACATTGCTAACTTTCACAAAGAAAAATCTAAAGTGATATGATAAACTAGTGTATCATTATTGTTATAACAATATTTTATTCAGATATACAGGACACTTTGAAAATTTTATTCAGTTTTCAATTTTTTTTCCTTTTGATACTGAATAAAAACAAACATCTATTTTGTTCGCCCTTCCTCGTAATTTATGATTATACAAAGTGTTTAAAATTCACAACCTCTTAATATGCAGGAACTGACCCAGTTTTTCTTATGTCCAACACTGTTAGCAGTAGTGAAATATATACAGATATTATTGTGAAACAGTTTTTCAGGTTTATATTTTTGTACCACCCTAATGGAAGTCTTTGTTTCTTTAAACAAACGTTATCCATCAGGTGTATTACAGTAGATTATGAGTACTTACTAAATATTTTAACCACAGGCTTACACACTATTATTTAACACTTGAATTTAACAGAACGCAGTTATCATATCAAAAGTAGTCAATAAATTTAAACTTGGCAATTGTTTATTTTTAGCTATTAAAGTAACAATTTAAAAAATAGATACCTTCATCATACGTTAACACATAAAATTTTATTGATGTGTTGAGGGGCACTAGTTACTGAAACCATTTTGATCAAAAACATTAAGCATGTGTTTATGGACTATAATGGGCCAAGAGGCAGAAATGAAATTTTGGACATTTGTACTTTATAACTCTTTGTGAACACTGAAAGTGGAAAATATATTGATACTGACCTGACATATCTTTATTGAAGATAATGTTAGGCAACAAATGCTTTGTAAAATTCTCATATCTTTGTGCATTTGGCACAAGGATATGAGAATTTTATTTTTTGCATTTCAAAATTTTCTTTGGAAGGGTCTTAACTGTATACAAGTGTGTTAATGGAAATTCTATAAACTAATCATGTGTCTGGAACTGAACACAGTTGATGTCCTGTCACTGTAAAGATATATTCTGACAATTTTTAACAGCACTTTTTGTTGACCTAAGTGTTTCTTAGTTGATGTACAATAAAATTCCAATATTGCTGGTTTCATGTAGAGCAGATATCGTGCAACTAAGTGTTATGACTGTTTTGCTTGCAATTAATTTCCTATGGCTCATTCTGCTATCTTTTTTACACTGACAGTATCTGGCATATTTTATTATTTGTATTTACCAAGATCTCTAGCAGACTAAACTGTGTAGAGTATACACACTATAAACATGAATTATTGGTGCTATACACACAGATTTTGTCACACACACAATCCCAACAATTTCATTACACAGGATACAACCACAACTGATAATATATTCTAATGAAATGCTTATCATGACAAAGAACTTCAGGGTATCAAGTCTGAAGATTGATTATACTAACTTGTATTTTAAATTAAAATCAGATCTAAACACATTTTTTAAAAGCATAAGAAAAATGAAAATGTTTGGTTAACTCACTTCCATTTTGATTTTCGTTTGTTTTTTCCTCTCTGTGAGGTTCTGGCTGAGACCTGAAACAGACACACATAATGAAATTTACCTTGAATTCGGTTTTTATCTTCCGGTGAAATGATTTCTAGCCCAATGAATTTCAAAACTAAATAAATTATTAGTAGTTCCAATTAACAGCATTTTCAGCTCTTCACATGAAACACCACAACATAAATTTCATAATCTTTTCACACAAAAACTGGTGATTTGAATTTCATAAATTTTACAACAAAATTAAACTAATGGTGAGAATTTCATATTCTTCTCATGGAAACACAAAGTAGTAATGCAAGTTCTAAATGGATTTTTACACAAAATCAAGGGTGATAAAAACTTCATAATCTAGTAATACTATCACAAAGTGCTTATGTGTATTACATTACATTACCCTGTAACTAGGCTGGTATACATATAACTCTGATGAAAATATTTAATGTATATTCACAAAACTTTGGCAAGGTTTCAGTAAACTTTAAAGCATCTTGTAGACAAAAAATCAAAACTTTTAATTAGGTATTATTACAAATACTGTGTCCATAATTATATGGTGTCAGAGTGCAGTGATTTCCATGTTATGATTAAAATAATTTTTCTTAACCTGAAAATTTTTAATTTTTTTCTGCACAATCTTTAGGACCTTCTAAATAAATCAAAAAATGTTTTTTCAGAAGAACGTAATATTTTATTTCTCATTTCCTACACTGTAACTCTACAGGATTGGTCAGTTTGACTGACCTTGTAACCATTATAAATAAATTAAGAAATGATTTTAAGTTACCTTTATCTCTGCCCAATTGTAACAGGAAACAACAATTGTTTATTCTCAGCTTCTAACAATATATATCTATTTACACTTGATTTAATTTTTTTATTATTGACTTTTGAACCATATCGTGCTGTCACACAAGTTGTGAATTACTTGGCCAATGTGCAACTCATGTTACCTTATTGCACAAGGCTACTTACGAACATACTCTGCCAATATTTTATCATTATTCTTTATTTTACGTAAATTAACCTAGTAAGTTTCTAATTTTTACATTTTAGTAACTTTTATAATAACAAATAAAAATACTTAAAAACATAGTATAATAACTTGCACAAAGTGGACAATGTCCTACAACTACTATAATTTTTCTGGCTTTCTACAACTATGCTATAAGAGTCATCAAAAATTCAGCTAAACCCACTGATGTGTTTTCCATGTGAATGGTTTGAAATGGAAGAGAAATATGTATTTTTCTGTACAGTAAAGAATGTAGTATAATATGCCATATGATAGATTAAAACCTTGGCTTTCTATTGATTATAAATAATATAGTATTAAATATCATAGAAAACTACTGGTAATTTATGAAACACAGGACATGACAGGTGGGTGTGGCAAATGGGTCTGATTTTCTAATTTATGGCTCCTGGTTGGTTGTGCAACCAAATAAGACGGGAGAGGATTAAAAATTATACTGAGTATTAGCTATATGATAATAAGTAATTGACATTAAATTCCACACTTCTCACAGGAGAGATAAATAAATTAGAAATGAGGGAAGACAAAGAGAACACACATCATAGTTCTCATATTATGAGAGATTGAGGATTTTTATAAACATGTTCTTATAAAAATAAGAATTTAAAACTTGTTTTATTTGATGCTAAGTTTATTTTTTGTACATTAATAATCAAGTAGTTTTATTACGTTTTGAATATAACTCTGTAAATTATTGTCACATGTACACCTTGAGCCACCTATGCAAAAAAGCTGACTCAAAACTACAATAATGATACGAATGTCATGGAAAAGAAGCAAAAAAACACCTGATAGTCCAAAGGGTAAAAGTATAACTGTAAAATTATCTTAGAGAGTTAGGCAATAAGAATCGTACACCTCTCATGTTTTAAAGATAATAGAAGTACATTTTAAATAAATGGCACTTATCAATAAATGTCAGCTCCAGCACTATGTGACATAGATTAAAATTCTAACTTTTAACTATACTATCTCAATCTGACACATTTTTCAGCATAACTTGCCACATTCATGGGTTTAAAAACAAAACATCTGTAAAGTTTGAGTTTAATTTATCAAAATTTTAAATTCTTATCTTCTTTTCTAATAATTATTCTATGTTATCTCAAACAGATGTTTTTTGTTTAATGAATTTGGATTAAAAAGATACATTTTACAGTTCCTTCATTTAAATGTTTTTAGATCATTTTACTTTAAATGTTTTTCTAAGTCAGATTACTATGTTTGGGATATCTTTTATAGCTCTTTTCCCTTCATGGTTCCTTCTGTGCTTATAATCAACAGGTTAGTTTATACATTCCTTTCCATGCAAAGTTTCTAAATTCATTTTTCATGCTAAGCCAGTTTTTTTTTTTCTATTCATCATTACATGTTACATACAAGACTAGTTCATAATGCTGTCCACTAAGGCATCCACACAATGTTCCTCACATTACTTTGTGAAAAAAACAAATATTACCATTTCATTCAGGTAACTGTTTTCATGCTGCACAACTGCTTCAATCTGATCTTACTTTTGTTATATTCCATAATTACCTTTGATGACACTTCTCTCATGACACTCTCCACCTGTCTTTTATCTTAATACTGTATATGTAAGCACCTCCTTCAAATAAAATTATCACTTTTACAAGACTGATCCAATCCACATTCCCTAACACTAGCCCTTACTGGGAAGGAAGGACAGGGAGTGTGAGAGGAGATAGGCAATTGAAAATACATTTTTGATTCAAGTAAATGTTAACTTCCAAAACACTGACATCCATTTCCTCTACAGCTAGAATCCCACACTGACAAGATGGAGAAGTTAGTGAGGGAATTATCCATAAGGAATGCATCTGCAGAGATTGTGGTTATACCAAATCCACTGACTGACAGGATCCACTTACGCTTTACTCAAGATATTTCATGAGGGGCAGTCCAGCATAGTACAGTAACACCATCTGGTTTATCTATAGGTGGTCTTATAGAACATCTCATTTATATAGATCCTGTTGCAACCTAGATAAAGTATACTGTGGTAGTGGTTACTGTGTGGATTTGATTTGATAAAGCACACCTGATTGGGCAACACTTTCACAGTGTGAGATCCTATGAAAAGAAGTAACAAGGGACACTGGAAAGGAAAGGAGATGTGAGATTAATAAGGAAAGTACTTATCCTTCTTTATAATCTAGAGGATAGTTACAGAGGATAGTCAAAAACCCTCAGAGGAATATACTGTCAGATCATGGGAAAAATCATTCAATGTGGTCCACACACTAGCCTGCACAATATCCTTCTGCCTGAGGACAGAGAAATGTGGAAAATCTGATGAGACGCCTTGCAGAAGTATTCTGCTTCCAAAGAGATTCTAGAATAAGTAACATGGATCAATTTTCATAGCAATACCATCAAGACAACTAGATATAAATTCTAGGAAGTTGAAGTGTTACAGTGAATAAAAAGCCATTAGTAGAATTATAAAATTTCCTGTGTACTGCACAGTGCAAACAACTCTGACCTGCAACATCCTTGGGCCAACAAAAAATAAACCTCAAAAGAAAGGTGATACATAGCAAATGAAACCAAGGGCTGAAATGGATGTTGAAAAAGAGCATGTAATTCCATCTATATATCCTTGTTAGGTAACTGAAACAGTTGTTTGGATAAAAGACCTTAAATAACTTAAGGAGACCAAAAAGTACTGGGGATTAAAATAATTTCTGTCTCTTCAAATATTAAAAGGTAATCAATAAAGTTCTCCTATTAAGAACAATTGTGATAGCAACAGAATGTGACCAGGAGTTGAATGAATCATTGACAGGATTCTGGGGAATAGACAAATAGGTGCACAGGCATGTAGTTGCAGTCCGATGAATGCATCTATTACCAATGCCCAAGGGTGAGGTACTGGAGACCAAAATGCTGGTACCTGAGTGTTCCAATGAGTGGCAAATGCATCTATCAATAATGTTCCAAATTGAGAGCAAATTCAATGGAAAACTCCTTAAAGAAGCATTCCTTCTGTCAGAATAATGTGGCAGGGTCGAGACAATTGATCTGAAACCAAATTTATCACCCCTGGAACAAAGTCATCTAGTAGGATGATATAGAAGATGCAAGGTTTGAAAAAAAAGAAAGACCTGGACTAATTGCCACCTTGCTGTGAAATGTAAGATACCATGTAGGATTGTTGGAGTTTGAAGCATGATGAATTTGCCCCTGTAATTGCATAACTTGAGAAATTGCCTTTAAACAGCATGATGCTCTAAAATACCAATGTGAAGCAAAGTCATTGTCCATCCATATTTACTGAAACTCCTGAGCACTGAAATATTTATGTCATCCCTAAAACAAGGTATCCACAAAAATACGGATCTCTGGATGAGGTGATGGCAGAATAATACCAACTGTAGTGTTGATCATGAATAAGGAAATTGAGAAATCTAGTGGATCACTGTTCATGATCTTTATATATATGTAAAAATGGCTGGTTTGGGTTGAGAAAATGTTTTATGCAGAAGAGCAAACAACATCTGACCTTCTTTGTGAACCTGACGATGACCAAGGAAGGTTGAAATGTTGTTCACTCCTCTGCATAAAAAATTTTCTCAATCCAAACAAGTGGGTTTTCTTGACATCACTGATGGCAGACTTAATTTCGTAAGGTTATCTGAAGTTCTTGGTTTCTCAAATTTGACCTGTTTTTCTTTTAAAGAGGTTTCACGGTACTATCAAAGGAAGCAGGGATTATGACTCTTCTCTAATGTGATATGTTTGACAACAAGAGGGAATAGGAAGTTTAATAAACTGTATGTTAAATGAAATACTTGAAAATATGTACAAATATATTTTTCTCTACAAGTGGGTTTTCTCATCATTACTGATTACTGTTCATGATCTATTTACTGTGTAGAAACCACTAAAGGGATCTAATGTATGCTTGTTCCAAAGAAATGAGGGATTGGAGAGATGCCCAAACTCCCAAAGGTTAAAGAACCATGAGAGAAGAAAGAGGGAGACTGCTTGCTCCACAGTTTAGAGCCAGGTGTGAGTTTGTTGAAACTGAAAAGGCACTAGATATCAAAGGTGAGACAGGAGAGACCTGATTTGCTTCTGCGCTGGATGCATTAATCTAGAAATGCATGCCACAAATCAGCTTGGCAAACAATTTTTTTTCAAAGCTTGTCTTTAGTTTTATGAAAATTAAAGAGATAACATAAAGAACACTCCAAGTATCTCCAGTTGTCATACTATAGAGAACTCCATTAGTGAACACTTTGTCAAGAAAATGTGACAATATTATATGAAGTAGATGCTTATATACAGTAAAAAGATAGAGGGCACATTGATTTATGTGGAACATCACAAGACAGATATTATCAAGAATGATTAAGTGAGAAATAACAGACTGGAGCAAGTGAAAAAAAAAAGAATCATACCAATACTTATATAGCTAAATATACAGAAATCCTAGCAGTTGAGTAATAGGTGTAGTGTGAGAGAAGGTATGTATGTTCTGGAAATCCATTATCTGTGAGTCAACAAAATCTTCTGCATTTTTCATATCCTTCATCCCAGGATTTTTATTTCCTACAAAGGGAATGCCAGTTCTGTGTACACCTTTTTCTACTTCTCCATCTCCTGGCTTTCAATGTGTTGCTCTCTACATTATGTCATTCTTGATAACTGCCTAGATTGCATCCCCCTTAGATCACTACTGGAGCTTGGAATCAACCAGATCTCAAGAACAGACTTTACATTATACTTATCCAATAAAGCTAAAAATGAATAAAATGAATAACTAGATTTTATCACAAATAACAAAAAAACTTATTTGATGTAATTCCAATCTCAAATACTGAAGAAATTAAATATGAAAACTCATCTGTTTGAGAATTTTGTTAAAATAGTCACAGAACCCTTACAAAGAGAAAAATTCCCAAACTTATGAAGACAAATGAAAAATCCTGATTCATAAAATGTAGCCCCACCCCTGTCTACTTTGGGCTAAGAAAGATCTTGTTGTTGTTGTTTCAGAAATTTCACACAAAGCTATAAAAAGTCTACATGTGTACAACTATCCATAATTTTGAAGTGACAGTCAAGGAAGGTAGTTAGCCAACAACACCTACGGCTGATCGTTACATGAATGAGAAGTGGGACTTGGCTGTCACTCAAAATACAGCATATATTCTGGAAGCAAAAGGCCATGAACCATTAGCCCTCAGATTCACATTCAATGAATGGCTACAATACACAACTCCTGGCCCTTTAAGAAAAGTATTTTCTCATCAAGATGTCTCTCATTCCCATAAGTTCTACATGTTATCTGAGACAAAGATTTAGAGATCAGCTTCTGATGACAGTTAGCACCAACTGTTCCCATGGAAATCAACTATAACACTTACATCACAATGAAACAAAGAAGTCTATAAGATGTCAAATCAACCAGCTATATGAAAACACAAAATCATACCTTTTTATTGTTTTGCTCTTTGTTCTACTGGGAGGTTCATCTTCCTCACTGTTTCCATCTAGATCTAAACCAATACAGTCAACATCAGCTCCATAATTTGGTTTAAAATTCTCATGCTCCTCCTCTTCTTCTTCACTATCAAAGTTATATTTTGCCTTTGAAGCTGTATAGAACATGTTTAAATTGTCATTCATCAAATTACAGATCCAAACATAACAATATTATACTGTTTCACTGCACTAACCACTCTCTCAAACACGTTAGACCAATCAAAACACTTTTAGAAAAGCCATTTCTTAAACGTGTAATAATATTAATGAAGTTACAATAAGTACCGTCCAACAAAAAATCCAAATCTGCAACAAGAATAAATTTGGCTATTATATACATAAATACCTCACAGAACTACAATTACTGGCTAGTAAAAGTGTGTGTAAAAAAGAATATGCAATCAGTTGCCTTTACTGTGATACAAAACTAAACTTGTTAAAGTTTCTCTTACAATACTTTATTTTACATATCTTAAGTGTAACCTAAGCTTGTTCAAATTGACTGAGGTCGTAACCATTTTGTACTTATTATTGTTTATGTAATATGCATTTTATTACAGTGTGTATCTACACAAAATCTGGCACTTTTAGTCTAATTACAGAACCTTTTTACACAAAAAATTAGATTTTGCTACAGGCTCAGTATAGTATACACGAGTACATCTACACACGTAAAGTATTTGAATGTAATGTTTGATACAACATTTGTATCTTCACAAAATTTGGTAGACATTTAGTAAAAATTAAAAGCATTTTGTTTAAAAAAAATCAGATTTTTTAATGAAATATTTTGGCTAAAGGTTTATTTGTGAAAATAGTCTTTTCTGTTACTAGTCTTAGTGCAAAGTGATTTTATGTTATGATTAAAAATACTGTTCTTTGTCCAAAACTTACTAAATACATTTCAAATGTTTGTTTTCAATTATACTTTATATTATTTTCTACACTCTAACTGTGTGGGTTCTGTCACTTGACCAACCTCATATAAAATTAGAAAATAAACATAAATTATTTTTTTTTCATGCTTGAATGACTACATATTGTAAAACGAAAATACATATGTTTAGTCTAAGTCTCATAATGCTATATATATTATACATACACACACACACACTTACATAAATATTTATTTTTATTATATTGACCTTCCAGTCATGTATAACTTGCATTGACACAATGCACATGCATTCCTGTTACATATCCAGTAATATAAAACTGACCTTTAATTTTTCCCTGTCTTGGATGTGTTTTATTGGACTAGTATTTTGTAACATACAGTTACATTTCAATTATTATGCATTACATATTTGTATACAGATTATTAACTTTATTTTTCTTAAAATATAGAACATTAAATCAATGTGTGAGGCAAACAATTATCTCTCATTGCTTCAACCTTTGTCCTCAGTTGCTCCTGGACATAGGTTGCTAAGCCTTTTAAAATTTCACATGTGGAGGATATCAAACAAAATGTTTTTTAGATTTTATATATACAGTTGTATAACCAAAAAATGATAAATAACTACACTGATACCACAGATTTATATTAAAATTTATAGAGCTTAGTAACTAAGATGTATTTAGATTTTAAAAAAATATGAAACTTTGAGTTAATTAATGACACAACCTACTGCCTTGAAATCTTGGATTAAAAGAATGTGGTAGCCTTTTAACAGATTAAAATGGCTGAAAAAGATCACTAGGGGACATTATTAGTTATCAATTTATGATTCACATGTCCTATATTAAATTAAGTGTATATAGGGGACCATTTAAAAAAACAGAAAGAGGTGAATACTGCCACTATGTGTTTGATTGAGTACAAAATAAAAATACATGAAGTTTTTATTTTATATTCTAGCTTGATAATATCAGTAAGTTGAGTTCCTAATTTGCAAGAAACTATATACTAGGTATTTTGACATCACAAACATCTAATTTTCAACAGTGCTGCATTGAACATACTCACTAAAATCTACATCTAGATCAATTCTTCTAATATTTGGTTTAAAGAAGTTAACTTGTATATAATATTAAAATTTGAACTATAATCTACACTTTATTCCAACCTTACTGACATAAATTCATAAAAAAGTAATTGAGTAAAATTCTGAATGCAAGTCAATAAATATGATAACATGGCCTTTGACTCCTAACTGGCAGCAAAAGTGGCAGAGTACTGTTTACTTGTCTGAATGTAAAGAGATTTTCATGTTAAGATTAAAAATACTTTTATTTATCTGAAAATTTTCAAATTTAATTTGTATAATTTATAAATTCTCTTGATTAGTTAAAAAAATCATTTTTTAATTAAAACTTTCTATTTTATCTGTTATTTTCTTTATCCTAACTCTAAATACAAGGTTGGTCAATTTTACCAATCTTGTAACCTCCAATATATATATTCTAAAAATTCTAAGTTAACCCTTTTTCTAGAATCACTTGAAACTGCAATGTGAAACTACCTTTATTTATCCTAAAACTTGCAACAGTATATGTCTGTTTATATTTAAATTTTGTTTCACTGTATGTCTGTTTATATTTAAATTTTGTTTTACTGTATGTCTGTTTATATTTAAATTTTGTTTTACTGTCTTTTGAACTGTGTCTAAATTAATGTTCCCACCATAAAAATTTAGAAACTCAACTGACAAACATATTAGTTTAGTGACTTGTATAATGCATGGGATAGTTACAAGCATATCTCATTAAATATTATTATATTTATTTATTTTGCTCACTACTATAGACATATCTATCATATAACAAACCTCCAACTTGTATCACAGCAGTGATTGATATTAACTATTAAAAAAGATTTATCATACTACATGCCTGCAGCTCGTCTTGGAGCAGTGGTTCTCTTCTCTGGTGGTATATAGTCACTAGCTTCTACATCCGATTCTTCTGATGAGCTGGGTTCAGATTCTGAAGCTGACCATGGGTTTCTTTTTGGTCCTTTCTTTTTAGATGAGAGTGACTTCTTTGGGCTATGTTTAATTTGCTGCTTTAATGCTATAAAGGCATAAATTACATAATATTTTAATTATCTGTATAAATGTTGCATCACAAAAACGACTGTATAATTACAGATTTGACCAAATACTATTAAGAAAAGTGAATTCCTACATTCATCTATAAAAATTTCTGTAAAGAAATCCACAACTCTGTTTCATGATAAAAATGTTTACCACATAAGTTCTGATAATGTAGCCTAAATTTTCCCACCACATCATAAATGATGCAAAATCAATATATTTCCAGAGAACTATATATGGTAATATCATGCCCATAGTATTAAAAAGTTTGCAGCAGTAATTATTTGTTTCTTTAACAAAATAAATGTTTTAAAGGGTGGCTTTTAATGTTTCTCAATTTTATTACACATACATATTTATTAGTAGCTGGTCTTCAATAAGTGAATATTAGCTGCATAACAGTACTTGTGAATAGACTCATGTTAAGTAGCTAGTCCACAGTATCACCTAAAATGTTGTAACATTTTTAAAACAAGACCCAAGACTCAGGAGCTTTCAAACAGTTGACTTTTCTTCATTCTCCTGAATAGTCAACCATTCAAAAGCGCTTGAGTTTTAGGTTTGTTTTGAAAATATTACAACATGTGAATAGACTTTATAAACAAGTTGCCATGACACTCTTGTTAGCCTAAGCATCAACTTACCAGTCTTAGACAAGATTAAATTTATAGGTAGTGCTGCGATATACCAGCATAAACACTCTTTTTCTCTCTTTTTAATAGTTTTGGTCCTTCATAACCTCTTTTGGAAAAAATGGTTTTTCTTTATCACTTCTATGAGTACCTTTATTTGATAATCCACCACGAAAAGATATCAATAAAAACTACAAGATATTTAGCAGGACTGAAGACAATACAGTCATTTGTTACTTTATAAGGAAATCAGTTTGATAAACAAACAAGACGAGCATTTCACAAACTACGTACATTTACTAACACATGATACCAAAAATAAATTAGATTTTATGACATTTAGAGACGTGGTGGATTCCATTAAATACTGAGCTGGAAACTTCTCTTCTAACAATTATAAAGATGTTTCAGAAATTAGAAAAATGTCTTTATTACACTAATGTCTTTATAACACTAATATTACTTTAATTAATTTTCCACTTTTTCAAATGAAAACCAACAGTTACAGATATAATTCTGAGTTCCTACCTTTTTTTGCCTTTGCTTGTTCGTATTTCTCAGGAGAATTTCCAATTCTTTCAGCAAGAGGCATTGGCTCATCATCATCATCTTTATTCACTTCTCCATCAGTTTCTTTCTTCTAAATATATTTGATGTTAAATGTTTTTTATAAACATAAACTTTAATCTACTATTCCATTTATGTACAACTGTATTATAATAAATGTTAGTACTGCTGCATTAAGACAATTTTGTGTAAAATAATATCATTTTACTGTTTAACTTTGGTTTTCATTTGTACACACTGGATAATACTCTGAGGTTATAACAGAAATAAACAGTAAATGTGAACTGTATTACCAAAGTAAACTTTCACTCAACCAATAGGTTATCACAAGTGTATCTGTTACATTATATTTGAAGTTCTGTAACTCTGTGGAAGCTAGGTTGGTGGTATAAACTTTATTTTTGATGCTTTAGCTCCAAACTAGTTGGCATAAGAAATGTACTAGCACAAACCAATATCCAGCTACTCCAATTACTTTTGCCCATTGAATATTATAAAAGTAAAAATTACAAGATTTAGAACAGTATATGTAAAATCTATAGATGTTAACCAATCTACATGCAACAAAATTAAAACAACCACACAACAGCTTGACATTTGAAATCCTTTTCTTTCTTGGCAGGAAAAATTTGCAAAGTTTCAGCTTTTTAATCTCATATTGATAAAACTTTACATTAGAAAATGACTATTCTAATTCCAACAAAAAATAACCACATAGATTAGAAAGTGTGATAAATATGAAACTAAATAATTAGACATTTTAATCTAAAATAAGTAGCTCAGTAATGCATTGTTGTTTATCAGCTTACAACAGAATAGTACATTGTTGATACACCGACCACCACCCTTACAAAAATTTCAATGACAACAGATGTTTAAAATAAAAGCAACAACTTTTTTGAAATCCTTCAAATTTCTGCATGCTTCAAATATTTGTGAAATATAGTAGAAAAGCACACACAAATATTACACCAGACAGAACTATATTTAACAAAAACAAGAACAAAAACATTACATGGCTTGATGTAAATTTATTTTATTCTTTAGTTACATAAATATGTAACAAGAAAGCTAGAATCTTGTTGTAATGTGTGGAAACTGACTTTTGGAATTACTTTAAAATATTTTTATCTAGTCTTCAAGTTTTAATTTGCTGCATATGTAAGATCTGTTTGTATTCAGTATGTTAAACCATGATTATACTGGTGGAATTCAATCAATACCAACCAAGTACCAATAAATACTTGAAAAACCACTACCATTCAGAAGAAAACTACAAAAATGCTAGGAAAAAATAATATATTCATTCATGTTTAGTACATAAAAACTTTAATCTTATGTGTAAGTAAATAAATGCATTTGTTTGGTGTTTATTTTGCAATATAAATGAATTACCTGGCAACCAAAAATCAAATATTCACTATTGGACCTATTTATATTTCAGCAATGAGATAAAGGTATAAAATAATTAAAGATCTAATACCTCTTTTAAATAATATATCTGTGCACAATACACAACAGCATAATTCAAAATGGTTAACATAAGTTAAAAATGTATGTTTAATTACACATATGTTAAAACTAAATAAATCCCTTAAATATCTTTCTATCCAATTCTTCAAATAATAAGACAAAATTGTAACAGCACAGTAGAGAAAAAAATATTTAGGTTTTAGAATGACATTTAAAACAAGAATGTTATTAAATACTGGTGAAATCTGAATGGAAAAAACGTTTGGTCCTGTTTTGTGATTTTTTGAAACAATTTCTTTTAACACCATTCCAAGATAACAAAAGCCCACTTCTCAGACTCAGACTGAAAAATTACTGTGTCTTTACGATAGGTAATCTTGTCTCAAATAATAAAGTTTTGTTAGTAAGAAATATTTTAAGATTCCAGAAATTGATAATAAAAATACAAAGAACAAATAATAATTTTGAGTTCAGAAATTTAAAGTAGCCAAGAAGAAATACTACTAATATATGTGTTTATAAGTGATTAGGAATCTGCTTATGATATAATAGATTCATTATTAAATACTTCACTCTTACAAAAATAATGTTTAAATTCATATTTTACTGCAGCTTGTAGAATTTAACTGTTATGTACAGTCTTGAGGCTGTGCTACTAGTAACCTGACGTTTACTGAAAATAAAAATATAAAGACTATAAATTTTCCCAATGTTACCATTCGTCCTCTTTTCTTCACTTCTCCAGTTCCTCCAGCCGGTTTCTCGACTTTTTTGCGGAGTTCTGGATCAATACGAGGAATGATTCTCTGGCCCACTGGAGATGGTTTTGTCTCTTCTAAAGCCACCTTCTTTGGACGGGACTTTCCACCACCTTGTTTATGGGCTACTTTCATCATATTTCCTGAAAGTCCAGCTTCTTCATCTTCTTTTTCTTTCTTCTCCACTTTCTACTCACAAAAGTAGGTCTACTCAGTAATTTCTCCCACAATATCAAACAACCAAAAGCATACAGTAGTTAACTGATAATGCTTTTATTTAAAAAAAAAAAACAGAAAATATTAAACAGTTATTCACCAGGAAGGATTGCAGTATTCAAAGAGAAGTATTCTCAAATTAACTTCACTCAAACTATTTTAATGTGAAAAACACACACACATTATTTAAGTCATTACATTACATTTATTTGAAATATTTAAGATAATTCTCACACATAACATGATTTTTTGTACAACATGTGCTTTTAAAAATAAAAATATATTCACATCTAGTTCCTCCATGAAGCTCTGAAGATCACTTTGCCACAGGTCTGCAGGAGATTTCTGTTTGAGATTTTCTAACTCTTTTCTCTAAAACATAAAACACAGTTTTTAAAATTGAATAAGATTGTAACTTGACAGTTTTTCTTGCTACTCAGACTTTTATATATATGCAAACAAATGGCCAGACAAATTAAAATGCCAAATTGCATATAACATTAAAAACAGTGATCTACCCCATTAATACATTTTCAAAGTAAATGTTACATTTAAAGAGCAAAACTTACAACGCTAAAATAACTGCTTTTAGAGAAAATATTCAAACAAATTAAACAAAACATTTTTTTTAGTTTTTCCTAACGTTTTATCTGATTACCAATGTTGGTGTCATGAGGTAAGTGAATGTGATAATGTGTGTATATAGAATATTTCAAACATACAAAAGTTGAGTTACATGTGAGGAACCTTCACACATTCAAAACTTTATCATCTTTTCTTGCTCTGTGTTGCTTACAGGGATGTCTTATTACCTTGTCTCAATAGGAAAACAAAACTGTCTAAACTTAAACCATACTGAGACATTGTTTTACTTTTGAATTAATAAAACTCAGGTACTACAGAGTTTAATTTCAATAATATAGATTTAGTTAGTAATTCATGTAACAGACTTTGACCAGTCAATGAGGTAACAAATCTAAAGAAAAGTATTTATATCACGTCACACACATTTCTCCAAGCACATCTCAGATACAAAGTTCCTTCTTTAGACTGAAAGTAAGATTCATATACTAAAGTTATTTGTTCAGATTAGAAGCATGTTTCAAATATTAAAGCTAGTTGTTCATACTAGAAGTAAACTACAAATACTACAGTTACTTGTTCAGACTAGAAGCAAGTTAGAAACACTACTGTTACACTGCTGAGACTGAAAGCAAGGTTCAAACACTACAGTTACCTGTTCAGAATGAAACAAAGTTCTGTTACCACAATTACATGTTCACATCAAAAGCACAGTTACTTGTTCAAAGTGGAAGCAGGGTTCAGTTACTACACTTACTTCTTCAGATTTCAAACAAGGTTTAGATAGAAGTTATTTGCCCAAAATGTAACAAAGTACAGATGATAAAATTACTCATTCAGACTGGAAACAAAGTTCAGATACAATAAGTATTTGTTCAGACAGAAAGCAAAGTTTACATTCTATAGTTACTTGCCCAGAGTGGAAGCAAGATTTGATAATACAGTTCAGGGTAGAAGAAAGTTACACACGAAACAGTGAACTCCTCATTCAGAATGGCATACACAAATCTTTTAGCAATTCTAGTTTATCAAGGCCATTACCTAATAAATACAAACGTGCTCATAAGAAAGAAAAAAAGTACATAATCTGAAATCAAAGGTAAAAAAACTCTCAACACAATATATAAAATACTGTGAACCTTTTCATCTCTCTTTTTTAACAGTTCATCTTTTTTTTCTTTTGTGAGACTCCACATATTCATGCCAAGAAGATAATCAAAATCAGGGCCTGCAGCCTCTCCTTGTTCATCATCACTGCTCTCAGATTCATCCTGTTTCACAAAATAAACAACACATTACGATATTTCACCAAAACATTATGTTGAATAACAAGATTATCATTAATAGGGCAGGTTCAAATAATTAATAAACAGTAGCATTTCATTTCTGTGTTCTACTTTACAATCAAAATATAAGTATACAAGAACTAACATTCTAACCTCGGAAAACTGTAAGGAAGATAACAAGTATATAAATGAACTTAACATTAGAATAAACATTTTTATTACATTATACAAATACTAAGATAGTTAAAACTCTGTACCGAATGCAAATTCAACAAAACATGTTCGTGAAAAAACCTTTCTTTAAATCCATTCTCATGCCCATTAAAACAAACAGTGTGCAAGATGTCAAATTTCTTTGGTTTCTTTTACAAAAACTGAATGCCTGTGCAGCATCACTGTTATGTCACCTGGCCTGTTGAAAATAATAAGGTACAAAATAAAATGTGAATTTTTATTATTGTCATCAATGACTCCTTCTTATGGGTTATTCCAAAATGTGAAATAAAATATGAATTTCAATCTTACCATCATTGTCCCCTCCTTCTGGTTTGTTCAAAAGAAAAGACACAGCCACAAATTAAAATGCTTATAAACAGCATTCACTGTAAATATGAAAGCACTGCCCAACAATCATTTGATATTTTAAGAAAAGAATGTTATATAATGAACCACTGAACAGATGTCTACAAACACAAAATAATCTAATAATTATAATAAAGTAATCATCTCATTTTACACAGAAAATACAACAATTACAGCAAACAGTATACAGGGGTTAATACGATGGAATGCTCTAAGCCTTACTACATGGGTTAATTAGGACCATTGTTACAAAGCTATCATGACCTGATGTCCTAAGCATCACTAACAGGATTTAATATGACCATTTTAACTAAGCCGTGAGAATCAAAGGCCCATAAGTCTCACCACATGGGTTTACTGAGACCATTTTAACTTAACTAAGACGACTGTATGCTCTACGTCTCATTAAAATTAACCAAGCTATGAGAATTGAATGTCTTAAGCCTCATATATATGCAAAAATGGCTCGTTTGGGTTGAGAAAATATTTTACGTAGAAGAGTGAACAACGTTTCTACCTTCTTCGGTCGTCGTCAGATTCACAAAGAAAGCAAGAGGTAACTGACTGGAAGCTGACCACACGTTTGGAAGGGGTTGTGTAACTGAGTGTCGGAATGTAGAGGGCGGTGTTAGATGTTTGAATATATAATTTTATTTTATTATATTTAATATAGGTATAAAGGTGTTCCTTTATGTTGGTTTATTTTGGGTTAAAGCCTCAATACATGAATTTACTAGAACATTTTTAATCAAGCTATGAGGACTAAATATCCTATGCCTCATTACATGGGTTTAATAATTTTAACTAAGATATGAAGACTGAATTCCTAAGTCTCACTACATGGGACAATTTTAACCTACTTTTCAATACTACTTCTAATACAAAAATGTAGTAGAGCCAATTTATCATTAGGATCAAATGCACTAAGCCTCACATGGATTTATTAAAACTATTTTAACCAATATATATGAGAATTAAATGCCCTAAGCCTCACTACGTGGGTTCCCTAGAACAATTTTAATTAAGCTATGAGCTTAAATATTTTTTGTTTTAAAAAAATTCAAATTATTTCTGCAGCAATACAATATTGTGAATTTATTGGTCTCAATGAAAATTTTAATGGAAAATAGTGGTATCTGTTTAGCCATTTTACTTTGGGCAAGTAACAATAATTAAAACAAATGAAAAATCAGTGTAACATCAACATGAAAAATATGCACATTTATTCCAACACAAGTAAAAACAATTAGATCAATGATAAAAACTAAACATACTTAACTCCAAGAAAGTCACATATAAACCAACATTAACTTAGAAAACTGTAGTGAAATATAAATAGGCTAATTATTCTTTAAGATCTCAAACTGGATAATCTTTAGAATTAAATGTGTAGGCAATGGATAAGACTTTACAAACTATTCAAAATAGATTGCATACATAATTTGTTGTTCGAGCCAGCACTAAACTAACCTTCGACAATTATTTAATAGAAACATTCAGCTAAACAACTCATCGGAAATGATGTAGTTTTGGTCAACAGACATCCATAATTTTGAATTGGCAATCAGAAGGGAAGCAATCACTTATCAGTCGATCAGATTGAGTGTCACTGTTACAATGTTCAAAAAACTGAAAACGCAAACTACGTTTACAGCATTAAGATTCAAACATAAGACGCTTAGATCCTTAGTCTAATACACTAGGCATTACAACATACCAGAGCCCTACTTTTATTAGTAATGAGCAAGCAATACCTTTGGATGGTCACATTAAAATTTCAAAAAGTTGCAAAATTATTACTAGGAATAACTCCAATAAGAAATTATGTAAAATGAAAATGCTGGCAATGCAATTTTAACATGTATTGTTTAAAAACAAACAGTTTAGTAAAAGACTGTTAAAAATCTATGATAACCTGTACCTCCAACTGTTGTTTCAAAGCAGCTTTTTTCCACACTTTCACAGGATCAGAGTTATAGCCACGCTCCACAAGTGCACGTATCAAGTCGACCTTTTTCTTGTTTTCTTGAGAAAGAAAATTTTTTGTGTGAATACAGAATATTTTATCATTCTCAGAATGTGTCTTAATCTAGGAAACTAAGCTTAAACAAGTCTTTGCCATTTTCTGAAACGTAGCAAGTTTCAATATATTTGATATTTGCAGGTTATCTCAACAATTAGCACAGCTAATGGATTTTTTAAATCAGGTTAATTTTTCTTTTTGGCTTTAGCACTTGAAACAAGGGTAGATGGGGTTACTTCTGTTGTAAGCAGGGATGCACATTTTTGTTGACAGTCAAATTAGTTTGAGCTTGTTTTCCAAACTTTTGTTTAGCATGTGTAGACATACACAAACTACTGCTGTTGAAAAAACAACAACAACAAAAAACTGTATAAATATATATTACACAATCATAGCAAAATGTTTTAATTGATACTTCAAAATCACATTTTTCACACAAACAACTTACAAGTCATTAAAATTTTGCATAAAGGATTATCTAAGAGTTCAGAGTGTGTCAATTTAAGGTAACCATACATTATAAAACAGAAAAATACTTAAAACCAAACTTTCTTACAGGTTTTTTTTTTGGTGTTGTCTAAGATGCACATAGCTGATAGTGATTTATGATTGAACACTACTGTGTAATTTCTTAAACCTAAGTATTCTCTAATCATAAGTATCTTCACTTGAATTTTTGTTATTAAAAAAAAAATTAAAACTTTCAAACCTAAACATACATAGAACTTGAAGAGCACTGATACTAGTAATACATTTTTCTCAGCTACTTTATCAACTAATACTATATACGGTATTAAGGTTATATATTTTTCAGAGAAAGATCCTACATTTTCAATGTATACCATTCAGTGGTATGACAAGTTTATCACAGCATCCATGGTTTTCTTTTTGCACAACTTACCAACAACAACTTTTCCTTCAATCTTCTCCAGGATGAATCGTGCTTGATTGTCAAGCTTATTTGTTTCTGCACCCAACATACCCTCAAGGTATGCTTTTCGTTTTGTGTAATACTCAAGTCTAACGGTAAAAAACTCTGTCAGAATCTCTTGAGGAGATTCGTATTTTCTAAGAACACCAGTATGATCAAACAGCACCTATACAGTACAGAAAAATATAGAGAACATGGGATTTTACATCTAGTACTAATTACTGCCTAAATTTATCAGCAACATAACATTTATCATTTAAAGTTCGAAAAGTCACCCTAACCCTTGATACCTTGTACGACACCACTGTTTGTAGTAAGTTAAAAATTTATCTCCAATTATGTTATAAAAACTTGGGTATGCCCAAGCTTTCTACTCTAGGGTATAAGTCATTAATAATAACTAAAGATAAAAGTTCATTACTTCAACTAACATACCCAGGTTAATTCATTAAAAAATGGCCATTGTCATGCAAAATCCTAAACAAAATCCTTTGAATTTTACTTCCTAAAACAACATTTTTTAAAATTCACACCCATTATATCAAATCAAAAACTTGTCTTTCAAATACACAATTTATTAAAAAAAGAGAAGTGACTTCATCAACAAGAATTCTACACAAAGTGTTGGTTGCTCAACTTTAACAAGTGCACTTATCTGCTAATTAGAATCTTTTTAACTACAAACTAATCTTGATTTTAACCTCTGTGTAATCAATACGTGGAACAGAACAACCATCCGATTTTTTCCTAAGTGGCATCAAAGTTTCAAAGATTAAAATTTATAATAGCATCAGGAAGAACCAACACAAAGATAAAAACTCTCTCATACCATTGATGTTGTATTTACAGTGGACTGAAGCTTGAAGACTTTGTGCAGCCCTTGGTGTTCAAGGTCTGCAAATTTCTCATTTATTGTTATCAGAAACTTTACAGTCGTGTCAGTATGATACTCCTTGTAGTCTCTAAACAGAGGAAACACTACTTTCAAGAATTGGAGAAACTTCTATAATGCTGAAAATACAAATCCTAATTATATGTAACTATAGTACAGCAGTATTAGATAATTCAAATTAAAGGAATGTTTAACTAAACCCTCACAGTTTGGCTGTTAACAGGTAGGCCTAACAAAATCCTACCCAGTACTGAGAGAACAACATGCAGTTTTTTTTTAATTATGTGAGAACAACAGTAGTAAAAAACTTGACATGATGCATAAAACATGGCACTATTGTGCAGAAACCAAACCTTTTATTTGGGTTTAGATAATAAATTATTAAAGGTTTCACAAAATATTTTTCTCTGTGGTTTTAGGAAGAAAAAATAAAAGCAGAGCGATAGTTTCTTTTTAATGACTAGTTTTTGCAATTTACTTTACTCAAGTTTCAATACCCACATTAACTTTTAAATTTATTGTTTATGGTATACTTGAAAGCATACGGCTTGATTAGATCTAACACAATCAGATAATAACTAGCAAACTGATAAGCTATTTAATAGTGCCAATTAATCAAGGATGGTCAAAATGTTGCTGCAAAAGTTATTTGTCATGATTTGTGATTGACGTTTAATGATATAATCAAATATCTGTCTTCATACCTAACACAAAGAATATAAAAAATATTTTGTCAATAGAATGTTTGTAACCCTATAAGTTTACTCTGTGGTTTTAGAATAGGTCTCTGAGGCTAATCTTAACATGAGGTACACTTACACTTTGGCAGCATAGTAATAATAATAATAAACATGCAATTAGTAAAAAACAGTGTATATTAATAAAGTTGATATAAAAACAGTTAATAAATAAATCAGATATCACTAATTCTCTCCAACAGTAGATATTTATTATTTAAAACTAATAAAGATCAAATTTTGATTTACTGATTTCCATATAAGGATAACTCCTTCTGGCAACACTGCTCTAAATAACTAGCTTACAATTCATCATTACAATTGCTTAGTTCACATCAACCAGGTATGTGAATTACTTTAAGGCACCTGTGCAGGATATTATACATAGTAATTGTGCTTTTAGTTGCGTATTTGAAATAAAAATTATTTTATAAGCTGTCACCATCATCACAAAACAATAGGGGTACATTTCATTTGGTGGCAAGAGATGAAAACAAGAGGACAGAAATAAATTTGTTTTTATGTAAATTTATTGTTAATAAAGTAATTAAAATGTAAAAACAAAAAGACTCATTAGGTTAGATATGAAAAAAAAACAAATGAAATAATTTCTCAATGGGGTCTGCATGCAAGCTAGACATGATTTATATAATTAAATTCTATAGTTGAAGCTACACTTTCACCATTTTGTACAGCTAGTTATGTGGGTTTAATAGTTAGATGTTTCTTTTAATATGGTGGTAACATGATGGGAGAAAAGTATTTTCAATCTTAACATTAAAACTACCTTGCATTCAGACTAATCATGTTCTGACTCCATAAATTCACAGACAGATATTTAATTGAAGTACTTAGTGAAAATTATATTCACAATCAGCTTACCAAACTTCATGAAGACAAACTTTCTATATTACGTTATAATATGTATAGTTTCATGGTTATCTGGTGGATATTGTGTGGAGAACTACAGCAGCTAATTTTAAAGTATCACTAAGATTGCCAAATATTAATGAAGAATTTCTATAAAACTCAATGTACCAAGAATGGCTTTATAACAATGTTTAACAGTATAATATAGGAAAATGAAGAATTCAACAACATTAAGTTGAAGTAGAGTAAGGTGGAGTAGCTGAACTTAGTTTTTGAAGGTAATTTGATTTTTTTATTCAGCTCATTATTTATACATGTTCTCACTTTTAGTAGCTCAGTCTCAGGTCACACTAGATACTGTAACTTCTGGCAAAAATTATCTTAGCAAGTGAAACAAATACAACTTAGAACTTAACCCTTTGTATACACATTTGCACACATTAAGTTTTTATACTGCAACTTGTGATGCAGTGCGCATCTTCACAAAATTTGGTAGGCCTTTAGTAAAGTTTGCAAATATTTTATAGATAAAAAAACAGATAGTTTAATGAATTATTCTCACTAAAGACTTGTTTGTGAAAATATCATGTTTGTTTCATTACTAGATCAAATACAAAGTGATTTTCATGTTATGATTAAAACAAAACAAAACCTATTCTTCATCCCTAAAATCCCAAATATTATTTGTTATTCTAAAATACCCTGAATACATTTCAAATGTTTGTTTTCAATAAGATTATATTTTGTCTGTCATTTTCTGTACTCTAACTATGTGGGGCTGTCAATTTGACCGACCTTGTAACCACCATAAAAATATTAGAAAATAAATATAAATTATACTTTTCTTCATTCTAGAATTACTGTAGATTATAACATGAAAATAAAAATGTTTAGTCTAAATAGCTTAAGGCTCATAGCATTACATATTCAATAAATTTATTATATTGACTTTCCAGTTATGCCTGCTAACATTACAATAACTTGCACTGATGCAGCACACATGGACTAATGTTACTGTATCCAAAACTATAAAACTGACTTTTAGTCCTTACAAAGTGAGGCCGTCTTGGCTGTATTTCAGTGGACTCATAATATTTTGTAATATACAGTCACATTTTAATAATTATACATTATATATGTATATCAATTATTACTATTTACAAATAAGTTATTAAATTTGTTTTTCTTAAAATAATTTTTGTGACTCCTCTTCAGATCTTGATTAAATATCAACTGAAGAATATCCATGTAAGTGTATTAAAACATTTCTCCAGTGAAGAAAGTAACCATCTACCATTTTGTCCATTATATATCCAATTTATTCCTACATACACTATCAAGGGTTTTGTCTTCTCTGTACCATGAACCATTGGCTCCAAAACTTGTTCCTTGTAAGACTGAGTCCATGTGCGAACTGGTAACTCTGTAATCTCTAACTTGTTTGCTCCCAAGAGTGCTATCTCACCACTTATTACAAAACGCTGACTGTCTAACTGTTCTATTGAGCCACAAAAATTCTTGAACCATGGTCTCTATTCAGAAGTAAATAAAAAACATTTACATTAACTTGTTCTCCTTTTCATAATGACACATAGAGAAAATGTGTCAACAAAATTTTCACATATGCAAAAATATTTTAATGTCAAATTCTCATAAAAACTGTAGCCTGTATATATGTATTGAACTTAGCGAAATGAAACTATTGTTTTAAGTGTAGAAAATAATCAGTTCTCCACATACAAAGAAATGAAAACTGTATACAAGAAACTCCACCACTTTCCTACCAATAATCAGCTCTACTAAAATAAACATTGAAATACAAGAATATTACACTGTTAGTAAAAACTAACATAATAAACTGGTGTTTAGAGACTGAAAGCTTGTGTACAAATACACATACATGTACAGAAAGAAAAAAATGTACTGCATGTATTTATGTACATACATAGATGTAAACAGAGATAAATCTTGGTACATACATGTATAACCACAGATTATTTTATGTCTACACCTATATATGTATATATATATGTATGTGTACACAGAAAGCTTTATGAACATTTAAATAACACTAAACTCTTATCAGCAAACACTGTGACAGCCTAATATAATATAAACTATAATCATTACATGAGAGACCAAAGTATTTTCTTTATTCATGTGGTGATTACAATGTGCAACCATTGTTCAATTGTGTTACCAAAGTCATGATAGTTTTGTTTTTTAAAATGAATGAAATAATTAAAAAAAACAACTATAAACCTAATTGTCAATTTTTGGCTTCTTATTATAATTTATAATCAAATGATGGAAATCGTTAAATTTTTCATCTTTGCAGAAAAAAAACTTGTCAACAGATGAAACCATACATAAGTTTATAACAACTTTGAAGCTTATTCTGAGTTAAAATAATTTAAAACAGTGAATTTCTCAAGTTGGTGATGCAAAGAACTTTTGAATTGCATGATCTGATTGTTTTAAAACTTTATTTCTAAAGTTTTTAGAATTATAAATGTATCACCTGAAACCTTGAAATACTTTCTTTTAATTTATTTCTTATAAAGCTTTCTTTGTTCATCCTACAGGTATACAGGGACGTAAAGCACTTCCATTGACTGGATACATCTGTATGTTGTACAGGAGTTTTTGCAGTCAGTTAGTTATGATACTCTGTTGTTTATATGTCATGAAAATGGAATAAATTAACATAATGAGTTTCCCTGCATGTTCATTCATTTCACAGAAGTGACTGTTTTGGCATGTAATTTTTACATTAGTTCTGAAACGAGAGTCCAGAACAAATATTTTGTTTTCATTATTAGCTAAAAATATTAAATTTATGTTTCAAAAGGTTATAGACATTTTCACGTATTTAAAATGTCTGCGTTATATATGCAGTGACTTTTACAAGTTATGTTTATTAATAATAATAAAAAAAACTGACAAAATATAAAATACTGAGAAATGCAGAGTTAAATGGAATGTCTCTTGATAAAGTCCACAAAAGTTAATATCTTTAATACTGAAAATGTATTACTGATAGGTACCTACTTTATCTCCCCCATAACTATCTCAACCTTCAACTGCCTTTTAGGTATTGATAAGTATTATGAACAACACACCAGTCTTTCATACCTGTATAGTATTGATAAGTCTTACGAACAGCACACCAGTCTTTCATACCCATATAGTATTGATAAGTCTTACAAACAGCACACCAGTCTTTCATACCCGTATAGTATTGATAAGTATTATGAACAACACACCAGTCTTTCATACCCGTATAGTATTGATAAGTATTATGAACAACACACCAGTCTTTCATACCTCTATAGTATTGATAAGTCTTACAAACAGCACACCAGTCTTTCATACCCGTATAGTATTGATAAGTCTTACGAACAACACACCAGTCTTTCATACCTCTATAGTATTGATAAGTCTTACAAACAGCACACCAGTCTTTCATACCTGTATAGTATTGATAAGTCTTACGAACAGCACACCAGTCTTCCATACCCATACAGTATTGATAAGTCTTACAAACAGCACACCAGTCTTTCACACCCGTATAGTATTGATAAGTCTTAAAAACAGCACACCAGTTTTTCATACCCTTATAGTATTGATAAGTCTTACAAACAGCACACCAGTTTTTCATACCCTTATAGTATTGATAAGTCTTACAAACAGCACACCAGTCTTTCACACCCGTATAGTATTGATAAGTGTTACAAACAGCACACCAGTCTTTCATACCTGTATAGTATTGATAAGTATTATGAACAACACACCAGTCTTTCATATCTCTATAGTATTGATAAGTCTTACGAGCAGCACACCAGTCTTTCATATCTCTATAGTATTGATAAGTCTTACGAGCAGCACACCAGTCTTTCATACCTGTATAGTATTGATAAGTCTTACGAACAGCACACCAGTCTTTCATACCCATATAGTATTGACAAGTCTTACGAACAGCACACCAGTCTTTCATACCCATATAGTATTGATAAGTCTTACAAACAGCACACCAGTCTTTCATACCTGTATAGTATTGATAAGTCTTACGAACAGCACACCAGTCTTTCATACCTGTATAGTATTGATAAGTCTTACTTAACAGCACACCAGTCTTTCATACCCATATAGTATTGATAAGTCTTACGAACAGCACACCAGTCTTTCATACCCATATAGTATTGATAAGTCTTACAAACAGCACACCAGTCTTTCATACCCGTATAGTATTGATAAGTCTTACGAACAACACACCAGTCTTTTATACCTCTATAGTATTGATAAGTCTTACAAACAGCACACCAGTCTTTCACACCCATATAGTATTGATAAGTCTTACAAACAGCACACCAGTCTTTCATACCTCTATAGTATTGATAAGTCTTACAAACAGCACACCAGTTTTTCATACCTCTATAGTATTGATAAGTCTTACAAACAGCACACCAGTTTTTCATACCCTTATAGTACTGATAAGTCTTACAAACAGCACACCAGTCTTTCATACCCCTATAGTACTGATAAGTTTTAAGAACAGCACACCAGTCTTTCATACCCCTCTACTTTTTGTGTCATTGCAGCAGCATGTGCTCATCATGTGACCACCCTCCACCAATCCCACTGTACCCTCTATAATAGGGCAGGCAGCTCCCTCTACCATTGCAACACAATCCTCACTTTTGAAACTTGGCATATACAAACCCCAAAACACCAGCATATCATTGTTAGAAAACGTTATCTTCCCAAACCTTTGCTCTCCCACAGCTGGAATCCCACATTAGAAAGGTAGAAAGGACAGTGAAGTTGAGAAAACAAATAATCAAGCAGAGAGCAACTACAACAAGAAAAATCAGTATTAAAATACAAAGCAGACCTGTGGTGTATAACACTATATCTGGAACAGTATTCTCTTCACCCAGTAAAGAAAACAAGTCAGGTAAAGCAATCTGCAACTCCCACCAAATTAATGCCTAAATCTCCTCAGTCAGCATCAGCAACATGAGTTTTATCCATATTTGTGGACTTCTTCACATTCCACATCCGATTTCAAATTCACAGGTCCAAGTGGACCTTCAAAAAAATATGTAAAGGAACCATTAAATGAACAAGTAACTAGAAGTGAAAACTACTGAGAAAACACATCTGAACACTGTTGTGCTAATCACGTGACAACTGTGTGACAGTATAGAAGGTGCAATGGAATTGGTGGAGGGTAGTCACATGATCAGCAATCACTGCAATAACACAAAAAATGTAGGGGCACAAAAGACTCGTCAGCTGTTCACAAACTTCTTACCAATGCCTAAACAACAAATGAAAGTCAATATAGTATTGGGAGGAGGAGGGTAGTAGTACCATTTTGGAATTTGGAGGATCTGAAATGGTTTTGGATGATTGCTTTGATACTTGTACAGAGATACACAAAGGATATCTATATTTAATTTTGAATTGACAAAATAGCAGGGGACACAACTGCTCAGCAAACTTAAGTGAAACATATTCTTGCAAGATGCCATTAAATTTTAAATGATGAAATTTGTAACAGAATGCTGCTTATTTTTGTTTTATATTCATAAAAGTAGTGGTCATGTTTTCCTGACAAGCTATGAAATGGAGTATAGTTTTCTCACTGGTATATAGGACTCTGGTTGAAGAATAGCCTAGTAGTTACTGTTTAAACAAATATCCATTAACCTTTAAATAACTGACTTGTTTATGTATCATTTATAATTAGTTGAAGTCTACACATTCCATCATGCAGTGCAATTTTATGATTTTGCTTTTCAGAACACTCAATATAAAAAACTGACCAACAACACAGGTGAAAATCACTCATTTTCTAGCAAGTTCTCTATTGCAATAAAGGCAGTATTCATTTACATTCATTCTGTTTGGCTAGCATATTTTTAGAAGCAATGGCTACTGTGAAGCAACTTGATACAAAAATAGCTTGGACAAACATGTTTAAACCTCCATCAGTACTTCTAAAGTTAAGTTACAAACGGCTCTTGCATTTGTAAATGCGAGATTAGTTTCTTTAAACTTTAATCACAGGTGTTGTATTTACTTTGTAATAGCTTTCATATACCTTTGTTAACAGGTAAAATATAAAACAGCACTAAATTTATATGCCGAGATAGAGATACCATTGAAGACACTAGTGTATAGTTTTAAGTATTTAACTTTCAAAGTTCCAGATACAGATGTGCACATAATAGATACCATAAATCCTATAATACAGACCGAAAATGTCTACATTCACTGTGAAGCAACTCAGATTCATCTTTCTTTATGCTCATTGGATCTTATGCACTGTCAAAATCTGAAATGTTTTAAAAGCAAAGTAACTAACCATTAAAATATATAATTTTATATGCCCTACTACACATTGTTCAGTATTTCTTCCACATACTGCATCACAGGAATCCACAACAAGTTTGTACATACCAAGGGCTTGGGTTCCTCTCCAACAATCATTCTACGGAGATTCTCCACTATCTCTCTGGGATTATAGTTTGGAATCTTAGTGCTCCATCCAGTTCCAATACCCTCTGTTCCATTCACCAAGATCATAGGAATTATGGGAACATAAAACTCTGGCTCAATCTTCTGGTTGTCTTCATAGAGATGATTCAAAAGAGGTTCATCAACAGAAGGAAATATGTGCTTTGCCAAAGGACTGCAAAAAAAAATAAATAAATAACTAGCACCAAAAAATAGCACTTGTCTACTAAACCTTACTGAAGTTCAGATAAAATTCATAAGAATTAAGGTTTTCCAAAAAAATTATTTTCAAAGAAAAAAATAATTTTTTTCACCAAGATAAAACACAATCATTAATTTGCATTTTGTTGTATAAAATAGTTAACAGTAATACACTTAAAATAAACTTGTGTTAAAAATTGGAGAAAAAAAATATGAAATTTTGCTTTCACCTAAATACTGATACTTTCACTTCTCCTTACAATGATTATAATCACCGAGTGGTTATAAGGAGAAAATTTAATATTTAGAGTTTAATATGTAGTTTTGGTTAGGGTCAACTGATTAATCCTATTGACCTTGGTATTTTTTTACTGTGCATTACACAAAGTTTTAGCATGTTACATTCAAAATGTTATTAAACAACTTTCTGTTTACGTTACACCCATGAGAATGGAATAAAATATTAGCTGATAATTCAGATTTTAATAGTATACAAGTTTTAAGTTCTTAACTCTACAAATCAATATTTGAAAAAAAACTTGAATGTCACACGTTTTCTCTTAGCATATTCTCATCCATATTTTATCCACCACCCCTTGAAAAAGTACAAAATTAAACTTAAATTACTCTCTATAAAAATTGTCATTGGTCAGTTAAACCACGTTTGTTATAGTATTCAACTCTGGATACAGAGCTATCAAATAGAAAATTAGACCCCCCCCCTGCCACTTGTCACATCCTATCTTTTATATTTGTTAATAAGTTCACTTTTACTTTTAAATATATTTTACCTATAACTAATATAAACTTAAGGTGTTCATACATCAAATGACGTGTTGTATAATGTTAAACAGCCAGAAAATGTTTGAGAGGTTTTGTTTGTTTGTTTTTTGGAATTTCGCACAAAGCTACTCGAGGGCTATCTGTGCTAGCCATCCCTAATTTAGCAGTGTAAGACTGGAGGGAAGGCAACTAGTCATCACCACCCACCGCCGACTCTTGGGCTACTCTTTTACCAACGAATAGTGGGATTGACCGTAACATTATACACCCCCACGGCTGGGAGGGCGAGCATGTTTAGCGCGACGCGGGCGCGAACCCCAGATTACGAGTCGCATGCCTTATGCGCTTGGCCATGCCAGGCTTGTTTGAGAGGTAAGGGAGTTTGTTTACTTTTTCATTTTGTTAGTTTATATCCTTTGGAGCATTATTTAATGAAATAAAATTATTAATTGTAATACTACAAGTAGTATAACAAAATTAGGGTTAACTCTCTTCGTCAACTGAAAGCAAAAAGAAAAAAAAGGTTTGATATGTATTTTATTTCTTGTTTTTTATGTTTATTCTTTATGTGTAATTATAAAAGTAACAAATGTAAAAAGAAAGATATTTTTTAGGTTAGTTAAGATTAGATTTCATAAAATAAGTAATAATAATATAAAAATGTTTCATGAGGCACAGATGCACGTTGCTTTTACTAATTGTGGTAGTTTGTAGGTAATGTAATTCCACAGCATAATGTGAGGTGCACATTCCCTGAGATATTTACAACTTATAAGTGTACAGACAGTAGTAAGTCACAGATCAAATGGCAGTAAAGCAATGAAATTTAATTATAAATATATCTATAAAGTTACAAACTTAGAGCTTATAGGATAAATTAATGTGGTTTTATAAAACAATACGAAGTCTATACAAAGAGAAAAATGAGTAATTTAGTTTTTTTTTGGTGGTTACAAGGTCAGTTAGATTTACCATTTACTCAAAAAAAAAGTTTTAAATGCTTTTAGGTCTTAGGGATTACACAAAGGAAGTTTGAGATTTTTGATATAAGTATTTTTAATTTTTAGCATGAAAATTACTTTGTACACAAGTTATTAAAAACAAACACTCAATATATTTGTGAACAAATCTTTATTTTACTTTTTTAGATATACCTCAATAAAAATATTTTTGTATGTTAAAGACATAATATTAAGTGAAATACTGAAACATTTTTCATGTGGATTGAACCCATGTAAAAATGACTTAAAAATATTTATATCATCTAAACAAAATCAAAACTTAGCTACATATTTAAAAAATAGCAAAGGGTTAAAAGTAGGATTTTCATTGTGCTTATACTTGATAAGTTAGGAAGGATAAAATTACAAATCAGAGTAAAATATTATGCTAGCTCTTTATATAAAAATAATGTTTGGTGGGAAATGGTAGTAAACCATGGCATAGAAAATACTTCCTAACAGGTCACATATGTTTTTTAGATTTTCATTAATTATAATTTAAAAATACTAAGTATAATCTTACCATAAAAAACTTTTACCTAAATATTTTGGAAGTCATACAATGAACTTGAACAAGTCTTAACACTGAACAGTTAGTTTCTGTCAAACCTTACTGTTACACGACATCACTCTGTACAGTTTTATTATTTATAAAGATACAATACAGAAAATCTCTGTCATGTCGTTTTCCAAATGTTATCTACCTGAGCATTGTGAAAATGTATCGAGGGCTAGCAGAATCCTTCCCTCCCTGCAGTCGAGTACCAAACTGTCCAATGGGTTGCAACAAATTGATATTGTTGCTACCAACAAAGTTTTGTGCCAAGTTGATAATGGTTGCCATTAGAGAGTTCTGAAATAAACAACACAAGTTTTAATATTATGCAAATACCAAAGAATTCCTATTTATGTAATAACAGGTCACAAAATTCATTTTCATCCTGGGTTTTCAATAGCTTTAATTCACCAATTGTGAAAAATTTATCCTCAAAAGATCACTGGGATGTTGTAACAGAAACAGAGATTACATTCTGTAAATCCCTTGCAAAAGATGTGTCAAAGTTCATGTGTCACAACCTTTACAAAATTACATTTGAAATTTAATTAAACTACTTTCTTTTCAATATATACAAATAAACATGGTACCAAAACATAGTTAATAAATCAAATATTTTAATCTTATAAAAATTTTAAGTTTTTAATTTTACAAAGAAATATTTTAAAAAAATCTCAATCACTCCTAGTAAGAGAACTATAATACTTGTTCTCTAGTTCTTCTCAATCACTCCTAGTAAGAGAACTATAATACTTGTTCTCTAGTTCTTCTCAATCACTCCTAGTAAGAGAACTATAATATTTGTTCTCTAGTTCTTCTCAATCACTCCTAGTAAGAGAACTATAATATTTGTTCTCTTGTTCTTCTCAATCACTCCTAGTAAGAGAACTATAATATTTGTTCTCTAGTTCTTCTCAATCACTCCTAGTAAGAGAATTATAATATTTGTTCTCTAGTTCTTCTCAATCACTCCTAGTAAGAGAACTATAATATTTGTTCTCTAGTTCTTCTCAATAACTCCTAGTAAGAGAACTATAATATTTGTTCTCTTGTTCTTCTCAATCACTCTTAGTAAGAGAACTATAATACTTGTTCTCTAGTTCTTCTCAATCACTCCTAGTAAGAGAACTATAATATTTGTTCTCTAGTTCTTCTCAATCACTCCTAGTAAGAGAACTATAATATTTGTTCTCTAGTTCTTCTCAACAACTCCTAGTAAGAGAACTATAATATTTGTTCTCTAGTTCTTCTTAATCACTCCTAGTAAGAGAACTATAATACTTGTTCTATAGTTCTTCTCAATCACTCCTAGTAAGAGAACTATAATATTTGTTCTCTAGTTCTTCTCAATCACTCTAGTAAGAGAACTATAATATTTGTTCTCTAGTTCTTCTCAATCACTCCTAGTAAGAGAACTATAATACTTGTTCTCTAGTTCTTCTCAATCACTCCTAGTAAGAGAACTATAATATTTGTTCTCTAGTTCTTCTCAATCACTCCTAGTAAGAGAACTATAATACTTGTTCTCTAGTTCTTCTCAATCACTCCTAGTAAGAGAACTATAATACTTGTTCTCTAGTTCTTCTCATTCACTCCTAGTAAAAGAACTATAATATTTGTTCTCTTGTTCTTCTCAATAACTCCTAGTAAGAGAACTATAATATTTGTTCTCTAGTTCTTCTCAATCACTCCTAGTAAAATAACTATAATACTTGTTCTCTAGTTCTTCTCAATCACTCCTAGTAAGAGAACTATAATATTTGTTCTCTAATTCTTCTCAATCACTCCTAGTAAGAGAACTATAATATTTGTTCTCTGGTTCTTCTCTCTTCTCTGATTTATTTATCACCACTCCCTGATGTACAGAATTTAATCTAAGTTACTTATTATAAAATATATATATTACTGAGGTAAAGTCTAATTTTTATAGACTCCAATCTTACTTGTTTATGGAGTCACAAACTACAAAATGTAACACCCATCTCTCACATCCTCTCTTTCATAAATTGTCAATAACTGTCATTTTATGTTGAATCATTTATAACTAATGGAAAGGTAAAGTTCTTATTTATTAAATAAAATACAAGTTTATATTGTCTTCCATACAGAGTATTGGCAGTTTCATCCTGACTTTGACAGTTTATCTCACGGTGTTCAGATCGATTAGCTTCAGGAATCAATTTAAAACTTATATTTAGAGAGCCAGTTGAATTATAATAGTTATAGGGCATTGCTTGCTTTAGTTGTGCTATTATTCTGTATTTTTAGATGCATTATTTAAGTAAATAAATATCATTTAAAGTACTAGTACCATCATTATAAAAAGTAGACTCAAGTTTTATTGGCAACTGGTGGTAAAAAAGAAAAAGAAAAATCAAATATAAGTACTGTATTTTTTGTATTTCATGTCTATGACTTATTCATCATTAAGAAATTAAAATGTCAAAATTAGAAACATATTAGATTTGATAATGAAAGATGACAATAATAATCATAAAAATCATTTATGAACAGTTCTTCCATTATGTCACTTAATACAGTAACATGTATACAAGTGATTTACAAACTGTGTGGCGGGATTATAAATCAGACATGGTTCCATTATGTCACTTAATACAGTAACATGTATACAAGTGATTTACAAACTGTGTGGTGGGATTATAAATCAGACATGGTTCCATTATGTCACTTAATACAGTAACATGTATACAAGTGATTTACAAACTGTGTGGTGGGATTATAAATCAGACATGGTTCCATTATGTCACTTAATACAGTAACATGTATACAAATGATTCACAAACTGTGTGATGGGATTATATATCAGACATGGTTCCATTATGTCACTTAATACTGTAGCATGTATACGAGTGATTTACAAACTGTGTGGTGGGATTATAAATCAGACATGGTTCCATTATGTCACTTAATAAAGTAACATGTATACAAGTGATTTACAAACTGTGTGGTGGGATTATAAATCAGGCATGGTTTGAAAGGCAATAAAGCAATCAAAACTCTAATTTCAGCAAGGTGATAAATATATATGTTACATTTCATAAGCACAGAAACAGAAGTTATAATTCACCTCTCCATGATGATAAGCAGAAAGTTCTGCAACAGATCCTGCAAGCTGAGCAACTTTAATTTCATGTTTATCATTCCGTTTGAAACAAGTAAAGATTACCTTCCTCTGTCCTGGCTTCAAACCTATATGAGAAATAATGAGTATCTTACATACACACATGTTTCTTTTCAAAACCAAACCACTGTGCTTGAGTCTATATCTCAAGAACTAGACATATGTGAAAATAACCTGGTGGATCTCTGCTTTATATTACACATCTTTGTTTACTCATTTACAAAAGAAATTCAGGAAATAGAGGACATTAAAACAGTTTTAATAACACATTAACTTCCAACCAGAACAAGCTATCTACTCAAAACAACACTTGCAATCAGTATAGCAAATTAGATACACTTATAATAATATGTTAACTTTCAACCAGAGCAAGTTATGTACTCAGTATCACTAATTAAAAATACTTTTCTCATGTTTCTAGTAATAAATATTAACACATATTGTTCCATAATTTAGATATATTTGCTGTTAACAATATTTCCAGCCATAATACCTTAGAGGGTTCAGACAGCTTAGGAGACTTAGGTTAGTCTCAAATACATATATGAAACTAACAATACTAAAACATCTATAATAAAAGAAAAATTGCAAAGAAATGATATTCAATATATATATATATTTTCAACCATAATTTTTAAGCCAAAACAAAACGCATTAAATATGCTGCAATTTTTAGAAAAGATCCCAAGGTACAAGCTACAACATGGGATTACAAAATGTACCCTAGGTTTTGGAGGTGACAAAGTAGGCCCCACATGGTGGTGAGGATACACCGTCTATCAGTCTTAACCTCCATTTCGCTAGTCTCACATAAAATTAGACATTATTAGTTGCCGTCCATTTTACAAAGTTTCATCATGAATACTCTGCCTAAACAGTTTATCAAAGGATAACCAATACTGTTAATGAAAGTAAGAATACAGTATCATCTGCTTAGGAAATGCAGAATATAGTTACTGTTACAGTAATAAACTTCTTTAAAAGTGATCTAATATAACTTGCAAGATTTGTTTCCAATTTTTTCTAACATATCTTTTGCACAAATGAAAACTCATTAAACTACTCCCACTGTCTAAAGTACAACCAAAAGCTAATGTTTCTAAATATATAAAATAATAACTAGTGGAATAATATATTACCTGAAATGTTCACAATGTTAAAAGTAATACATAGAAAACAAAGTACCAAACATGATACAACATGTGTCTAATATTATTAACCATGCTAGCCTCTGACACTTAACAAACACAGAAATTAAATCAATAATGTTAAATTTATATAAAAGCCAAAAAGGGGACATGATAAGCCTTTATGAACAAAAAGTTCAACACAAACAGAATGACATAAAGGAAGGTTATAACACTTGTAAATATGGAAAGAAAATTATCAAAATTAACTCGATTAATGACATTTATATGTCATTTTATATTTATAAAACTGGGATTTTTATCAACTATTATTAATTATTCTTTATATAAATGTTTCAGCTTGCTGCATGTTATTCATTCCAGCTGCTCTGAAAACGTATATGAAAGAATTTACTGATGCACAAAAAGTACATATGTAAACTACTGCTTACACTGGAACTATTAAAACTTACCATCAACAAGGGAAGGAATAGATCGTTCATTGTCCATGTTACTAAACAAAATAAGCTCTTTGTTGATGAAGTCATTGAATGTTAAGTGGCTTGTAGCTTTTCCATAAACATACAACTAATCAGAAACAAAGAAACACTTGTATCATCACATCATAAATTTAAACTTTAGTACTAACATCACAACTAATAAGAAACACTTGTATCATCATATCATAAATTTAAACTTTAGTACTAATATCACCAGAATTACTCTTACCAATTTAACACTACAATAAAAGATTCTTGAACTCCTTTACTTAAACATTGCTTTGCCAAAATATTTATTATTTGAGATATACAATCACAGTTAAATGGATACCATTATGTAATGAAAACAAGGTTAAAATGTGTTAACTTGTTTTGACATGTTATACATAATATGGTTCTTCCTGTCTAGAAACATAAAACATAGTTTTACTTTTTAGTTTCCATGCATTTAATTTGAATATTTATTTGTCAGATAAATAGAGGTCTAGGGTGAAGGTCTTTTTAGTATTGGATATGGGCTGATTTAGTGTGGTTTACATATTGTTATAGATTTATTTTACTTTCACTCATAGGTTCTCAAGAAATATTTATGTAGTCTTCTCCCATTGACACGGTGGTTGCTTCACTTTATCCAGGAATAGTGAAATTAGACTTACTGGATTGTAATTTCTTTTGAATGATAAGTTAACTTCCTTAATAATAATTAATACTGTATTATTAATCCTTACACTTATTCTGATTTGTAAATATTTCATATGATAGATTTATTATGGTTGGTATATTATTATTATATGTTCTTTTTTTACTTTCACTCATTAATTATTCAAAGGAATAACTTCATAAAGTTCAGATTTAATTCCCCTATTAAATTAATATAAAAAATAAATTAATAAAGACCTAATGTACGTGGGATGTCTATAAATATTTACTTTACATAAATGTTATATGTATAACACCATCCTAATTAAACAATTTGTACCTCGGGCAGCCCCAACTCCCGACGGTGTTTCCTTTCTTCCATTCCATTGGTAAGCCATTCCTTTCTCTGTTCAACCATCTTCTTACTGAAGGCCTGAATGAATGGAAAAAAAAGCTAGCAAATAGGTAAAATGCCATGTCTATCATTTATTGTTTCTTTAAATGTAAGTACTAAAAACCCACAACTTTTGGGAAATTGAATTTATAAAACATACATCCTGCTTTAAGGTTTCTTTTTTAAAGATGTTTTGAACTAAAGAACAAAGTGCATCCAAATATAATTTTCAACTACAATAAAAACAAAAAGCTTTCAGTCGGTAGTCATACAAGTTCACTTTTTGATTGACCCACATACTAACCATGATGTGTTACAAAAGTTTAAATATTACTAGTTAAACAGAGACCACACACATACTAACTTGTGTGTTTGTCTTATTCGCAACAATGTCTCATAAAAAACTATATTCCTGAAGGAAAAACAGAACTAAAAAAGAAACTTTCACTAGTTGCTAGGTTAGAATATAACTAAGTATCAAGGTCACCCATGATAAAAATGCTCAACCCAGGACCATTTAAAAAGAAAAAGCATCTCTCATGTAACCAATATATTCTAATCACATGCAGTATTTAATGCTAAACACTATTTTTTATCTTTGTTCTTAGAAGGAAGAAACATCTTTCCATCGACAGGTTTCAAACTGAATAAAACTATGTACAGCTGTTATACCTAACAACAACCTAAAGTGTAAAATGTTAAGAAACACAATTTGATCTTTCTTATAATCCTGTTGTCACCATTTATGGCAGAAATTCGATTCCCCTTGGTGGAATCAGAAGATAACCTGACGTGGCTTTGCCATAAGAAAAACACACACACACCATTTATGGAACTTGCTATTTACTCACATGGAAATGAAAAATTAAAAAAAGATGTTAAAAGTATTTACAAACAAAATGTCTGCACCTACCAACTGGATAGCACTATCATCATCAGAACCCTCGTACTTAAACTTGATTCGATGTCGTGCCATGTCAGCAAAATACTCCCGGGCTTCCTTAGCTGTGCTGGTACCAAGACCTGTGAAAGAGGTTCAAGAAAGGTTACAAAATATTCTGATATTTAACTGACTGTTTATATTTCCATCACAGAAAACAGAACAATTTTAACTTACAAATGGATTGAAATATATTTATAAGGGTTTAATTTCTTATCTAAACAACAAGTAGTGTACACAATAAACATAGTTGAACATTAAGAATAATTGATACTAACAATTAAATCTTTTATACTATTGAGTGTACACAGATGGTCTTTATAACAATGATTTGTTTCTTTTTTAACATGAACAAAATTACTTACAACCTTATACATTACTTAAAATCTGATAGAATTTTATTTGTAAATTAGGAACTTTCTCTCATTATTAGAGAGGTATCTTAAATATTATATGAGACTCCTAAAAATGAGTTTCTATCTAGCTATACTGTGAACTTACAAGTTATGTATTAGATTATACATTAATGTTATCAGCTTGCACCTGTCATGGTTAATTTATTTATGAGTTATGAGAAACCTTAAGAACTCATGAGTGAATCAAAGAAAAATATGTAATAATAGGTTGAATAAATTATATATCTAGTACCATATCTAGTACCAGCAAAACCTCTCATTAACTAATATGGCTTATCAGGCTAGCTAGAATACAACAATAGTAGTGATTGAATATTATTTATCTTTAGCACCAACTATTTATTACTAATATATTAACTTTGCTATCATTGAGAAAAAAGTAGTTGAAAGATTGCTTGAATTTTTTAAATTATACCAGAGACAAAACAAAAATTAATTTCTCAATTTAGTTTTTGGTTAATGCCACCATGACATTGCTTTTTAGGTTTGGATTACGTCATTTTCTACTGCTTTAATACAACTTCCTAAATGTGGTTTTCTGTTTGGTGAAGATGTCCATAAAGGCTTTTCTTTGAAGTTTGATGTATGCTGATTTTCATTAGGGTGGTGTTTGTTGTGAAGAAATGTGCAAAGTCTTAGATTTCTAGAAAATTCATACAAGTCATACATATAGTGTGGAATCTTTAACTCTATAAATAAACTCAGACTTGGTCAATCTGACTCTTCACATGAGCAAGCTTGTTCACTTAAGTGAAAGTGATGATTATTTGTTCAGAACACAACATTATACATCATTTTATACATGAAAACCTTGGCTTTTTTACTGGTTTGGATCATAAATAAATGTAAGAGAGAACTATTAACAAATCCTGAAAGAGATTACATTACAGGTGGGTGTGACACCAGCGGCTTGATTTTCTATTTGATAGCTCTGTAACCAAAATAAAATGAAAGCTATAAAAATCATGGTTTGTCTCAGCATTGACATTCTACAGTGAATAATATATGTTTACTTTTGTATTTTTTTTGAGGGAGTGGTAAATAAAATACAGAAGATGCTGAGATAAAATGTGTCACACTATGAAAAATTCATGATGTTTCAAAACATTACCTTACAGAATTCAGCAGTTAAAAACTTGCATACTATTAAAATATGAATAATTAGTTAAGATTTTATTCCATTCTAACTGGTATAACATAAATAAAATATAATTTAATATTTAAATAAAACACACTAAAGCCTCATGTAATTCACAGGTATCAGAAAAGTGATGGTGAAGTCCATCTCATGCAAAAAATTGTGAATGGTATTAGATTGGGACGGTTAATGAAGGCAGAGTTGGGAGTTAGTTTGTATACATGTTTGATTGATTACCTTATTAAAGTGTAGAATTTTATTGTTCAATTGTTTAATTATTGTGTTCTTTTGTGTGAGGCAATTAGAGGAAACACATCTGTAGATAACACTACAGAGAGCAGTTTAATGTGTAGGCTGAGGCTAAAGATATGTGACACTGTTTTTAAGTTCTAGGAAAGTCTTAAGCAGTCTTAACTGCTTGTTTCACGTCATTATGGCCAAAGTAAATTATCAGAAATCAGGTTGAGGAACAGAAGTTGTCATGACAAGGGCATCATTTATTTTCACTTATATATTTTGAATTGAATGTCCATTAATTGAATGTCCATTAATAAATGTTAGGTGTTCATCTTGGTACTTTAGCACTGAATCACATAAAACACCTATATTAGGAAATAACAACGTATATTTATCTGATTTAGGCTCATGATTCTTACGCGTTGATACATTCACGATGTCAGAAAAACATGTAGGTTCAATAAGACTCAATACAAAATGGTAAAAATCTTATAACCTGAGAGCTACTGAAAAATAATCCTTTCTTCAGGGACAAATTGTGTTTTTCTTGTGTCTTTTTTATTTATTTATTATTATTATTATTACCAGTATACTCTAAATATTTATTATAAAAAAAAAACATGAATCAAAATTGCCTTTTCAGGCACTTTGGTATACAATAAACACCGCAATGCTCCAACTACTCTGTATTATAAGCCATATTTTTCCAAAATTAACATTATGTACATGTGGTCAGTCCATTCCACTGATATCATAACATTATGTACATGTGGTCAGTCCATTCCACTGATATCATAACATTATGTACATGTGGTCAGTCCATTCCACTGATATCATAACATTATGTACATGTGGTCAGTCCATTCCACTGATATCATAGTGTCTATCATAATTTTCAATTTACAATATATATCTTCATGAAACTTAGCAACATTTTAGTAAATGTGAATTGTATGAAAAAAAATAGAATTTCTGAAGCAGAATTCTTATTAAAGATCTGTCTGTGAATTTACTGAATCAGTCTGACTCTAACTCTGAATAAACTTAATGTCAAGTGAATGTTATGTTAAATATAAAAGATATTTATTCACCAGCTTTCATAATGTATTTGTATAACCTCTAAAACCTCCTAATAATTACACTAGCTGTAGTAAAATTACAATCAATGCATGGTGGTAGTCAAATGTAAATTTTAAAAGTGTGAAATAAAATGAATAATACCTTTTCTTATTCCCTTGTTTCATGTATTTCTTCAAAGCCTCAACTGTTAACCTTTTCATTTCTATTTCCTGTAAACTTAGTTTTATTAAAAATAACTAGAAAACTAGTTATGGGTCAGAAACACAAGAAGTGAAGAATTTGACCCACTTAATCTTAGCAAATGCAAACTATAACTGACCTAAGTTCACTTTCTCTACAAAATTAATTCTTAAGTTAAATCTCTTCGAGCTTTTGCATACAGACTTTATAAAGGAAAATACCATCAGGCACTAGAACTAAATATCCTCAAACAACTTATAATTTTGCTGGCTTTCTAACTAAGAAATAAACAGCTTAAAATTCACCTTCTTGTTTGGATCACAATAACAGAATTGTAGAAAATGAAACTGAGGCCAAATAACTACTCATGAGTGCCTAATGTAACCAAACTCCTAATAAATTTTGTAAAGGAAAAGTTTAATCTTTCTATTTGGCAGGTTAATAACCATATACCTTTGTAGTACTTGATCTTCCAAGTATTCCAATTGGAAGTCTGAGTTTTCCATTCTTCAAATTCAGGCAAACTATAGAAACTTTTTTCTTCCTTTCCCTTGACAGCCTGAAAGACAAATTTAAGATAAAAACACATAATCCATCAGCACATAAAATACAGATAAGATGTATGATCCTTATTACAGTTTAACTTAAAATACTTTGCTCTCTATGCTAAATTTTGGCATTATAACCCTCAAGATTACCACTGAATTAAGAGGACCATCATTAGAAAGCAACTAGTTTTACTTAAAATTATGGAACTTACATATGAATAAAGAATTACTTATGAGAGCAGCTTATCATATTCAATAATGACGTATTCTTTGATAGACTGTTTTGGCAGAGTATTCATAATGAAACTTTGAAAGACCAAAGGTGGAAGACTTTCGAAATGTTGTCCTCTACACTTGTGTCTCCACAACAGGCAGTTTGCCATCCATTCTACAAAGTTTCATCATGATGTATTCGTTATTTTGGAAACAAGCAAAATGGGCATAAGTAACGATTTAAATTCTTATAACTTTAAATACTGTGCATATGTTTGAAACACCCATTAGTACTAGTATGCCTAGTCACATAAAATCAACACAGAATATTCTCAAATCAACTAATATACTGATGCAACCTAGCATTTAACAGAGAGAAATATAAATAAATCAGAACTAAGTTCAGTCCATACCTAATTTTGGTTTGGTATATCACAACACTGTTACAAGAATCATTTCAGTGAAAATTTCACTTTAAAAAATATTTTCAAATGTTTTATTTAATACTGATTTCAAAGTAAGAGCAACATTTAATCCAGAAATACTAATGTTAATAGAGTTTTAAATACATATTTCTCTCTTCTCCATATTCAGTATACTGGCATGAGTGTTTAATACCTTTACTATAGGGTTATAAACTGTTCAAGAAAAGGCAAGTGAAGTAAACTTCGCCAGTTATGATGAATGAAGTTTATAAGAAGCCCTTTATATGTGATCCATCCTGATCTTGATCAGTCATGATCATGAGACGACCATATCGTAAAGTACGTAAATCTTCCACGCTCTCGTATTTCTTTTTGTATTGAAGGCCCATGATCTTAATAATGTTGTTAATCTCAGCATTTTCCAGAATCTAAAACAAAAACAATACACACAGACCTATATCAAG